>NC_045993.1:17924323-18025019 GCF_010909765.2 Amblyraja radiata
TACGGGTGAGACACGGTGATGTCCAGGTGCAATGACCCCGTATACACTCCCTGCATCGCAGCCACCTAGACCCAGACAACACACAGAATGTAAATTATACATAAAGTTGATTTCTAAAAGAAAGAAGAATGTCCAAAAAAAAATCAAGGGATTCGTGCAAAACAGGATTGGAGGATACTAAGTGCCCATGATAGTGCAAGAGGTGATGTGTGGTGTTCCGTTGCTGAGGTGGGATTGGGGTTGTGTGGATCGGGTCAAGGACCTGATGGTCTAAGTAAGAAAGTAGCTGTTCCTCAACCTGGTGGTGTGGGCCTTCAGGCTTCTGTACCTCCTGCCCGACGGAAGCAGTGAGAAGAGGGCACAGCCCGGATAGTGCAAATGCTTTATGATCGCTCACGTCCACAAGTTATAGGAGTAGAATTAAGCCATTCGGCCCATCGTGTTTCCTTCGCCATTCAATCATGGCTGATCTCTGCCTCCTAATCCCATTTTCCTGCCTTCTCCACATCCTTGACACCCGTTCTAATCAAGAGTTTGTCTATCTCTGCCTTAAAGCTCTCCACTGACTTGGCCTCCACAAACCTGTGCGGCAATGAGTTCCACAGATTCACCACCCTCCGACTAAAGAAGTTCCTCCTCACTTCGTTTCTAAAAGAGCGCCCTGGTAACTCAAATTTCACTGTACCCTTCTGTATACGTCTGAAGAAGGGTTTCGGCCCAAAACGTTGCCTATTTCCTTCGCTCCATAGATGCTGCTGCACCCGCTGAGTTTCTCCAGCATTTTTGTGTACCTTCACTGTACCCTTAATTGGTACATGTGACAATTAAATTAAATCTTGAATCTTAATTCTGAGGCTATGACCACTGGTCCTAGACTCTCCCACCAGTGGAAACATCCTTTCCACATCCACTCTATCTATGCCTTTCTCTACAGATGCCGTCACCTGGAGCCAGCGCCCATTGTAAATGCTTTCGATGGTGGGGAGGGCTAAGCTCGTGATGGACCGGGCTGAACCAGCTCTCACCTCTCCCGCCTCCCTGTGTATAAAACTATGAGAGGCATGATAGAGTTGAGTTTAGTTTAGTTTATTGTCACGTGTATCGAGGTACAGTGAAAAGCTTTTGTTGCATGCTATCCAGTCAGTGGAAAGACAATACATGATTACAAGTGAGCCATTTATAGTGTAAAGTAAGAAATGTTACTATCAATAGACAACAGGTGTAGGAGTAGGCCATTTGGCCCTTCAAGCCAGCACCGCCATTCAATGTGATCATGGCTGATCATCCACAATCAGTACCCCGTTCCTGCCTTCTCCCCATATCCCCTGACTCCACTATCTTTAAGAGCCCTATCTAGCTTTCTCTTGTAAGTTTCCAGAGAAATAGCTGCGGTCCCAGCACCGGGTCTTGCAGTACCCCTGTCGGCATAGAGATTTAAGAGTGTGGAGCGATTGTAATATGAGTTTGTAGATCTGCTTCTGTGGCCAGCACGCAAATGGTCACCTGAGTTGGCCGCCATCTTGGAAGCAGATAGGGTAGACAGTCAAAGCCTTTTTTGCCAGGATGGAAATATCAAATACAAGAGGGCACAGCTTTAAGGCGAGAGGGGTGTAGCTTGAAGGCAATGTACCATGCCTGAACACACTGCCAGGGGTGGTGGAGGCAGATGTAAAGATGACATTTGAGAGGCTTTTGGATAGGCACATGGATATGCAGGGAGAGGAGAGATATGGGTTATGTGGGGTAGATATGTGATGGTCTTGGCATCGTGTTTGGCACAGACATTGTGCTGTACTGTTCTACATTATATGTCTTGTATGTCTCACCCCTGCGCCCCTACCGTGCCTCTGTCTCCATGTCTGAACCCCACCCTTGAGACAGGACTGGCTGTCACTCGCTGGTGGTACGATGGCACAGCAGTAGAGTGCCACAGCAGAGTTTCACCAGGAGTTTGTCCAGATTAGAAGGTATTCGCTGGAGCTTCAGAGATTGATTGGAGATCTGATAGAGGTTTATAGACATACGAGATCATAAAATGATGAGTGGCGTAGCTCGACAGTCAGAACCTATTGACTGGAAATGTCAAATATTAGGGGATATACGTCTATGAGTATAGAAGTTGGGATGTAATGTTAAAATTGTACAAGGCATTGGTGAGGCCAATTCTGGAGTATGGTGTACAATTTTGGTCGCCTAATTATAGGAAGGCTGTCAACAAAATAGAGAGAGTACAGAGGAGATTTACTAGAATGTTGCCTGGGTTTCAGCAACTAAGTTACAGAGAAAGGTTGAACAAGTTAGGGCTTTATTCTTTGGAGCGCAGAAGGTTAAGGGGGGACTTGATAGAGGTTTTTAAAATGATGAGAGGGATAGACAGAGTTGACGTGGAAGAGCTTTTCCCACTGAGAGTAGGGAAGATTCAAACAAGGGGACATGACGAGAATTAAGGGACTGAAGTTTAGGGGTAACATGAGGGGGAACTTCTTTACTCAGAGAGTGGTAGCTGTGTGGAATGAGCTTCCAGTGAAGGTGGTGGAGGCAGGTTCGTTTTTATCATTTAAAAATAAATTGGATAGTTATATGGATGGGAAAGGAATGGAGGGTTATGGTCTGAGCGCAGGTATATGGGACTAGGGGAGATTATGTGTTCGGCACGGACTAGAAGGGTCGAGATGGCCTGTTTCCGTGCTGTAATTGTTATATGGTTATATGGCTATGGTGCGAGGGGTAATGTTTAAAGGAGACGTGTGGGGCAGGTTTTTTTTACATAGGGTGATGGGTGCCTGGAATGTACTGCCGGGGGTGGTGGTGGAGGCAAATTGTATTGCAATTTTACGATGTGGGAGGAAACCAGAGCACCTGGAGAAAATCCATGTGGTCACAGGGAGAACGTGCAAACTCCACACAGACAGCACCCAAGGTCAGGATCGAACCCGGGCCTCTGGCGCTGTGAGGCAGCGGCACTACCCGCTGCACCAATGTACTGCTTCTATACGTTCTATTGCTGTTTCTGGGAACTTGCTGTGCACACGTGGCTACTTCCTACCGTGGCGCAGCGGTAGAGTTGCTGTCTGTCGACCGGGTTCGATCCTGACGACGGGTGCTGTCTGTACGGAGTTTGTACGTTCTTCCCGTGACCTGCGTGGCTTTTCTCCAGGTGCTCCGGTTTCCTCCCGCACTCCAAAGACGTACAGGATTGTCGGCTCCACAGCCTGCATTAAACTTGTAAATTGTCCCTAGTGTGTGTGGGATGGTGCTCGCGTGTAGGGATCGCTGGTCGGCGCAGACTGCAGGGTCTGTTTCCGCGACGTATCTCTAAACTAAACTAAACATTATAGAGTCAGAGTCAAAGAGCACAACTTGTCCATGCAGGGTAGACAAAAGTGCTGGAGAAACTCAGCGGGTGCAGCAACATCAATGGAGTGAAGGAAATAGGCAATGTTTCAGGCTGAAACCCTTCTTCAGACTCGAAACAAAACTTGAAACAGCCCCAAACGTTGCCTATTTCCTTCGCTCCATAGATGCTGCTGCACCCACTGAGTTTCTCCAGCATTTTTGTGTACCTTCAATTTTCCAGCATCTGCAGTTCCTTCTTAAACAGTCCAATCTAGGGTAGCCCATTCGGCCGAGTCTGACCTATCTCCCATTATATAACAACAGACACAATCCAGGTCTCCTGTGGGGACTGCTGGAGATTTGTGGAGGTGTCAGAGACATGCAAAGCTTGCTGCAACTGTGAACAAACGGCAGGGACGAGTCTTACAAAGGTCGCGGTCCGCATGGACAAGTTCATATTCTAGGAGCATTAGGCCATTCGGCCCATCAAGTCTGCTCCGCCATAGCATCGTGATCTATCTTTCCCTCTCAACCCCATTCTCCTGCCTTCTCCCCATCACCTCTGAAACCCGTACCAAGCAAGAATCTGTCAATCTCCGCCTTAAAAATATCCATTGACTCGGCCTCCACAGCCGTCTGTGGTGAAGAATTCCACAGATTCACCACCAATAGTTTAGTTTAGAGATACAGCGCGCAAACAAGCCCTTTGGCCCACCGAGTCCACGCTGACCAGTGATCACCCCGTACACTAGCACTGTCCGACACACACTAGGGACAAATAACAATTTTTACCACAGCTAATTAACCTACAAACCTGCACGTCTTTAGAGTGTGGGAGGAAACCAGAGCTCCCGGAGAAAACCCACGCAGTCACGGGGAGAACATCCAAACTCCATACAGACATGCACCCGTGGTCAGGATCGAACCCAGGTCTCTGGTGCTGTGAGGCAGCAACTCTACCGCTGCGCCACCGTGCTGTATGAATCTGTGGGGTTTCTCCGGGTGCTCCAGTTTCCTCCCACATCCCACAGGTTGCCGTGGTAACTGCCTCCACCACCACCCCTGGCAGCGTGTTCCAGGCACCCATCGCCCTCTGTGTAACACACCTTGCCCTGCACGCCTCCTTTAAAGCCCCAGCCTGTATGGTGTAAGGGGAGGGGGGCTCAGAGCTGGGGAGGGGGAACCATTCTAACTCTAGCAGGGTGACTCTAACATGTACACATTGTGCTAACGTTACATAACATTTTTTCACACAGAGGGTGGTGAGTGTATGGAACCAGCTGCCAGAGGAGGTAGTTGAGGCTGGGACTATCCCAACGTTTAAGAAACTGTTAGACAGGTACAGGGTTAGGACAGGTTTGGAGGGATATGGACCAAGTGAGGCAGGTGGGACTAGTGTAGCTGGGACATGTTGGCCAGTGTGGGCAAGTTGGGTGTGTGTGTGAGTGTATGTGTGAGTGCGTGTGTGTGTGTGTATGTGTGAGTGCGTGTGAGTGTGAGTGTGTGTGTGTGTGTGTTTGTGTGTGTGTGTGTGTTTGTGTGTGTGTGAGTGTGTGTGAGTGTGTGTGTGTGAGTGTAGTGTGGTGTGTGTGTGTGAGTGTGAGGTGGTGTGTGTGTGTGTGTGTGTGAGTATGTGAGTGAGTGTGGTGTGTGTGTGTGTGTGTGTGTTGTGAGTGTGTGCGTGTGTGTGGTGAGTGTAGTGTGGGTGTGTTTGTGTTTTTGATTGTAGTGTCTGTGTTGTGTGAGTGTGTGTGTGGTGTGTGTGTGTGTGTGGTGTGTGGTGGAGTGGAGTTTGTGTGTGTGTGTGTGTGTGGGAGTGGGAGTGTAGTGTGGTGTGTGTGTGTGTGTGGTGTGTGGTGGAGTGGAGTTTGTGTGTGTGTGTGAGTGGTGTGTGTGCGCGCGTGTGCACGCGCGCTCCCTGCCTTCCAACTTGTGCAGCACCGGGTTCGATCCTGACTACAGGTGCTGTTAAACTCCAGCATTTTATATCCATCTCCGGTTTAAACCAGCATCTGCAGTTCCTTCCCACACACGTAATTTAGTTTAGTTTCGGGATCCAGCACGGAAACAGGCCATTCGGGCCAGATGTGGGTCTCGACCCGAAACGTCACCCATTCCTGCTCTCCAGAGACGCTGCCTGTCCCGCTGAGTTACTCCAGCATGTTGTGTCTATCTGAACCTAAACTGCATGTCATTGCTTTCAGTGTGCAGCGACTCGTTTAATTGCGGTGGCCAGTCCCCTGCCTGTGACAGGGATGTTTGCCGGCTGAGCTTGAGCTCGACGCCCGACCAAGCAAGATGATCGCTTCCCTCTCGCTTGGTTAAGTGGTGCCGGCGACGCGCCCTGTCTCTGTCTCTCTCTGTGTCTCTAACACAGACACACACAGGGCACCAGCGAGGCTGCACAGAGGCCGACACACCGCCGATCTCTCCCCCTCCCTCCCTCCCCAGTCTGTAATTCATCGGGCCAGGGACAGGGACAGGGACAAGCAGGGGGGAGAAGGAGAGGGGAGAGGAGACCAGACGCAAAACAACGACAGCGGGAGATTTCACGTTGCACAGGTCTCTCGGGCAGTGTGGGTTCAATTATTTCTCCCCCCGGGGCCGGGGAGGCTGTGACAGCTGTCTCGTCTGCAGGCGGATCTGTTCTGAAGCACGGTGCTGAATTTAATTTGTTTGAGCAGCACAATGCAGTCCCACGAGAACCAGGGCAGGCGAAACGGTGAGCGATTTCTCTGAGCGTCATTGAGCACATTGTTCTCCGGGGCTTACTCCCCGCTCCCTCTCTCCCTCCTCTCCCCCCCCTCACTCCTCCACACACCCCTTCCCCTCTCTCCCTCCTCCCCCCCCCCCTCACTCCTCCACACACCCCTTCCCCTCTCTCCCTCCCACCACCCCCTCCTCCCCCTCCCCACTTTCTCCTCCCCCTCTCACTCCTCCCACCCCCTCTATCTCCCTCACCCCTTCCCCTCTCTCCCTCCACCCCCTCACCCATCTTCCACCTCTCCTCTCTCCCCTCCCTTCTCCACTCTCCCCTCCCTTCTCCTCCCCTCCTCCCCCCCCCTCTCCCCGCCCCTTTCCCCCCCCACCCCCCTCTCTCCCCCCCTACCCCATATCTCCCTCCCCCCTACCCCATATCTCCCTCCCCCCACGTCCCCTCTCTCCCCCCCCCCCCCATCCCTCCCTCTTCCCTCTCTCCCCCTTCCCCTCTCCCCCTCCTCCCCTCTCCCATATCTCCCCCCTCCCACCCCCTCTTCCCCCTCTCCTCTCTCCCCTCCTCCCTCCCCTCTGGACGCTGGGATAGCCCGAGCAAGAGTCTCGACCCAAACGTCACCTGGCCACTCCCTCCAGAGATGCTGCCTGACCCGCTGAGTTACTCCGGCGCTTTGTGTTCACCGCAAGATTGCAGTGTCTGCAGTTCCTTGTTTCTCCATTTTACCGGGTGTTTCAGCGACCACAGCCATGTTAGCGGCAGCAACGACAGTACAGGCAGACAGCCGTTACAACGCTAAGGGAACCAAGGTCCATGCACATAGATCGGGTAGATGCACAGAGTCTCTTTCCCAGAGTCAGTGAATCGAGGACCAGAAGACCAGGTTTAAGGGGAAGGGGGAATTATTTATTGGCAATCTGAGGGGTAACTTGTTCACACAAAGGGTGGTGGGTGTATGGAACGAGCTGCCAGAGGAGGTAGTTGAGGCAGGGACTATCCTAGCATTTAAGAAACAGTTAGACAGGTACATGGATAGGACAGGTTTGGAGGGATATGGACCAAATGCGGTCAGGTTGGACTAGTGTGGCTGGGGCATGTTGGCTGGTATGGGCATGTTCGGCCGAAGGGCCTGTTTCCACACTGTATCACTCTATATCAAAGTGGCTGATGGAATATTGGTCTTCGGATATAAAGGGGCTGAGGCACAAAGGGGAAAAAACTGTCCTGACACACACCAAAACTGGAGATGGTGTAGATAAAGAAGACTGTGGAAGGATACGGAGGGACATAGATAAGATGAAGATGAAATTTAACGCAGACAATGATGAGGCAATGCGCTTTGAGACGCCTGATGGAGACGGAACTTGTCCAGTAAATTGGAGACACATAGAACTGCAGATGCTGGAATAGTGAGCAAAACACAGACGTGCTGGAGGAACTCGGAGGGTCAGGCAGCATCTGTGGAGGGAAATGAATAGGAGACATTTCGAGTCAATCTCAATGAATCTGTCGAATTCATTGCAACAGAAGGCTGTGGAGGCCAAGTCAGTGAATATTTTTAAGACAGAGATAGATAGATTCTTGATTAATATGGGTGTCAGGGGTTATGGGAAGGCAGGAGAATAGGGTTAAAAGGGTAAGACAGATCAGCCATGATTGAATGGCGGCGTAGACTAGATGGGCCGAATGGCCTAATTCCGCTGCTAGAACCTATGAGCTTATGAAACCCTTCTTCAAAGTTATTACAGGAGGGGTGGAAATTAGAGGTGGGGGTGGGACAAAGCCTGGCGAGTGATAGGTGGATACAGGAGAGGGAGGCTTCATAGGCAGATGGGTGGAGTAAGTGACAAAGGCTAGAGATGGAAAGCAGACAATCCGGTGTCACATAAGAAGGGAATTGTAAAGCCGGAGGGAGGGGAGAGGAAATTGAGGGACTCGGGGATGGTAGACGAGTGGACACAGGAGGGGAGGGGTTATGGGGAGAAGGCAGGAGAATGGGGTTAGGAGGGAGAGATAGATCAGCCGTGTTTGAATGGCGGAGTAGACGATGGGCCGAATGGCATAGTTCTGCTCCGATCACTTATGAACTTATGCGAGGAGCAGGGTGATGGGAAATGGGGAAATAGTGGGAGATATACATGCACACGGGGGTGGGGGTGGGGTGGGCATGGGACCTTGAGATGCATGTCCACAGCTCCATGAGAATGGTGGCACAGGTGGAATGGGCATTTGATGTGCTTGCCTTCATAGACTGAGGCATTAAGAGATGGATCGCCATGTTGCAGTTGTATGAAAACATTGGTTAGACCACACTTGGAATATTGTGTACAGTCTAATTTATACAGTATTGAAACAGGCCCTTCGGCCCACCTTGTCCATGCCCATCTTCGATCGCCCATTCACACTAGTTCCATGCTATCCCACTTTCTCATCCACTCCCTAGACACTAGGGGGCAATTTACAGAGGGCCGATTAACCGACAAACCCGCACGTCTTTGGGATGTGGGAGGAAACCGGCGCACCCGGAGGAAACCCACGCAGTCACAGGGAGAACGTGCAAACTCCACACAGACGGTGCCCAAAGTCAGGATGGAACCTGGGTCTTTGGCGCTGTGAGGCAGCGGCTCTACTACTGTGCCGCCCCAGAAGACATTTTGACAGGCACATGGATAGGAAAGTTTCAGTTCAGGAGGTACACAAAAATGCTGGAGAAACTCAGCGGGTGCAGCAGCATCTATGGAGCGAAGGAAATAGGCAACGTTTCGGGCCGAAACCCTTCTTCAGACTGATGGGGGGTGGGGGGCGGGGAGAAGAAAGTAAAAAGGAGGAGGAGGAGCCCGAGGGCTGAGGGAGAGATAGGAAGGGGAGGAGACAGCAAGGGCTAACAAAATTGGGAGAATACAATGTTCATGCCCCCAGGATGCAGACTCCCCAAGTGGAATATGAGGTGCTGTTCCTCCAATTTATGATGGTGCTCGCTCTGGCCACGGAGGATGCCCAGGACACAAAAAGTTTCAGTTCAGTTGAGTTTATTGTCACGTGTACCAACGTACAGTGAAAAGCTATTGTTGCGCGCTAACCTGTCAGTGGAAAGACAATACATGATTACAGTAAAGAAAGCTAAAGTCACTGCACTATAGGGAGGATGGTGTCCGCATTGAAGGGCTCTGCCCACAGCGGCCAATGTCGATTAGCTTTCCTTTGACTGAATGACTGGATGATTTATACTTTATTATCACATGTGACATGTCACAGTGAAATATTTTGTTTTGCACACCATACACAGGATATGCAGAGTCACCACGTCGAGGGCACCTACAGATGGTCCCAGTGTAGGATGGAACTGCAGGTGCAGGTTTAAACCGAAGATAGACACAAAATGACGGAGTGACTCAGCGGGACAGGCAGCATCTCTGGAGAGAAAGAATGGGTGATGTTTTGGGTCGAGGGGTTGAAAACCTGTTTCATTGAAGAAGGGTCTCGACTTGAAACGTCATCCATTCCTTCTCTGGATGCTGCCTGTCCCACTGAGTTACTCCAGCATTTTGTAACTATCCTCAATGGTCCCTCCTTGTTTTCTCGACCCCCCCCCCCACTCCACGCCAGGTTCCTCTTTGTTCTCGAGTTAAAGTTGTGAAGGTGTGACAATAAATGTCGTGGGATTCAGTCTGCCACCATCTTGTTTCTTTGAAGGTTTGGAAGAGGATAGAAAATTGGTGTCGGGGATGTCGGAGGTGGCGCAGGAGTCGAAGGTCAAGCCGGTGGTGCCCATGAAGCCGTCGGCCATGGGCTCCCAGCTACTGGGCTACGTGGGCATCGACACCATCATCGAGCAGATGCGTCGAAAGACCATGAAGACCGGCTTTGACTTCAACATCATGGTCGTGGGTAAGAGTGCTGGCTCGATTACCGCGGCACGCCGCCCTGTGGCCACCGATGGAACCACGGGCAGCTGAGGGAATGATGGTCAAACCGCAGAAGGTGTGGGGCGAGCAGATAACAGGACCTTCATTTAGGAAGGAGATGAGGAATTTATTTAGTCAGATTTATTTGGTGAATCTGTGGAATTCATTGCGGTAGAGTTGCTGCCTTACACCGATAGAGACCCGGGTTCATTCCTGATTATGGGTGCTCTCTGTACGGAGTTTGCACGCTCTCTCCGTGATCTGCGTTGGTTTTCTCCAAGACCTCGGTTTCTTTCCACGCTCCAAAGACGTACAGGTTTGTAGGCTAATTGGCTTGGTAAAATTGTAAATTGTCCCTAGTGTGTGTAGGGTAGGGTTAGCTGGTCGGCGCGGACTTGGTGGGCCGAATGGCCTGTTTCCGTGCTGTATCTCTAAACATGACTAAACTAGACAGCTGCGGAGGCCATGTGAATGGGTGTTTTGAAGGCAGATATTTATAGATTCTTGATTAGTACGGGTGGCGGTGGTTATGGGCACAAGGCAGGAGAATGGGGTTGGAAGGGAGAGATTGATCAGTCATGATTGAATGGTGGAGTAGACTTGATGGGCCGAATGGCCTAATTCTGCTCATAGAACCTATGAACATGAGATGCCGTGGTCACCTTGGAAAGGAGCTGGAGCTGAACATTTCCAGGACCAAGGGCAGAGCAATGGGAATAACTGGGAAATTCTTTTAAAGGTGCTCGGTGGGTTAAATGCTTCATGTATTGCATTGGCTTATTATTGTCACGTGTACCGAGTTACAGTGAAATGCTTTTGTTTTGCATGCTCTCCAGCCAAATTAGATATTACTATACATGAGTACAATCAAGCTCAAAGCAAGTAGAGTCATGGAGTGATACAATATAGAAACATCCCTTTACCCAACCTGCCCACACCGGCCAACATGGCCCATCTACACTAGCTCCACCTGCCTGCGCTTGGCCCATATCCATCCAGTCTGTCCTATCCATGTACCTGTTTAAACACATAGAAACATAGAAAATAGGTGCAGGAGTAGGCCATTCGGCCCTTCAAGCTAGCACCGCCATTTAATATGATTATGGCTGATCATCCAAAATCAGTACCCCGTTCCTGCTTTCTCCCCATATCCCCAGATCTATGTTTCTATGTCTCTATCCCATTAGCCCTAACAGCTATATCTAACTCTCTCTTGAATACTTCCAGTGAATTGGCCTCCACTGCCTGCTGTGGCAGAGAATTCCACAGAATCACAACTCTCTGGGTACTCTGGAGTTTAGAAGGATGAGTGGGATTCTTATTAAAACATATAAGATTATTAAGGGTTTAGACACGCTAGATGCAGGAAACATGTTCCCGATGTTGGGGGAGTCCAGAACCAGGGGCCACAGTTTAAGAATAAGGGGTGAGCCATTTAGAACGGTGACGAGGAAACACTTTTTCACACAGAGAGTTGTGAGTGTGGAATTCTCTGCCTCAGAGGGCGGTGGAGGCAGGTTCTCTGGATGCTTTCAAGAGAGAGCTAGATAGGGCTCTTAAAGATAGCGGAGTCAGGGGATATGGGGAGAAAGCAGGAACGGGGTACTGATTGGGGATGATCATCCATGATCACATTGAATGGTGGTGCTGGCTCGAAGGGCCGAATGGCCTACTCCTACACCTGTTGTCTATTGTCTATTGGGGGTGGGGCGAGGTGGGAATGACCAGGGTCGACGTCCCGACTATGTTGGCTGCTTTTAGAAGTTTGACATCCGAGTGGAAGGAGGTGTTGCCGAGTGTGTGGATCGCTCATCTAGATCCAGGGATGAACTGTGCCTGCTCTGGGGGGGGGGGGGGGGGGGGGGGGGATGGGGGGTAATTTCAGGTTGGTTGGCCTTATTCTGACCTTGCAGGAGATCATCAAAGTGGAGAACCGTCAGGATAATCTAGTGAGGGCTGTAAGTGAGAGGGGCACCTCGTGAGTGGTCCTTCGAGGAGACCTTCATTGGCAGAGTCACGGTGCTGGAGGAGTTCTGATGAGCTTTATCAAGTTCCTTGGCGTCACCTAGGGCGGCAGGGTGGCGCAGCGGTAGAGTTGCGGCCTCACAATGTCGGAGACCCGGTTCCATCCTGACTACGGGTGCTGTCTGTGTGGAGTTTGTACGTTCTTTCCGTGCCAGCGCGGGTTTTCTCCGGCTGCTTGGGATTACTCCCACACTTCAAAGACGTACAGGTTTGTATGTTAATTGGCTTCTGAAAATAGTAAATGTTCCCTGGTGTGGGATAGTGTGGGTGTGCGGGGTGATCGCTGTCACGGAATAACTGCTGGGTATGAGGCAGCTGGGAACCGTAGGTCAAAGACTGTCTGTGCAACCACTTCCTGAAGCAGCCAGCTCCGTAATTGTGTCGGGGAAAGTGGGGGATGGAGTGGATGGGGAAGGAGGACCCACACACATGTGAGGGCAATCTGTGCCCTTGCACACGGCCACAAGGACTGCAGTGTGCCACCCTCGACTATGGCAGTGGGCATGCTGGGGGCTCCATTAGTTGCCCATTCTCCAAACCTGACACAGCCGTCTGAAGAAGGGTCTCGACCCGAAACGTCACCTATTCCTCCTATCCAGAGATGCTAATAATGATCACAACTCCATAAATCTTAAAGACAGACACAAAAAGGTGGAGTAACTCAGCGGGACCGGTAGCATCTCTGTAGAGAAGGAGCGGGTGACGTTTAAGGTCGAGACCCTTCTTCAGACTGAGATCAGGGGAAAGAGAAACGAGAGATGTAAACAGAGATATAAAGAGATATAGAACAAAGAAATGAAAGATATGCAAAAAAAGTAACTATGATCAAGGAGCCTTAAGATTGTTTTGAACTGGGAGAAAGCTGGACCTTGCAGGAAAGTGCTAGATTGGAATGTCAAACTACAATCTTACAAACTAAGTCAAACCTGGCCAGTGAAATTCCTCGCATGTTGCAAAACATACTTGGCGAATAAAATCTGATTCTGATTCTGATTCTGAAACAGAGTAGGTTAATATGATGAGCGTTTGACAGCACTGGGCCTTTATTAGCTGTAGTTTAGAAGAATGAGGGGGGACCTCATTGAAACATACAGAATAGGGAAAAGCTTGGATAGAGTGGATGTGGAGAGGATGTTTCCACTCGTGGGAGAGTCTATGACCAGAGGCCACAGCCTCAGAACTAAAGGATGTTCCTTTAGGAAGGAGGAGAGGAGGAATTTCTTTTGTCAGAGGGTGGTGAATCTGTGGAATTCTTAGCCACAGAAGGCTGTGGAGGCCAAGTCAGTGGATATATTTAAGGCAGAGGTAGATAGATTCTTGATTAGTACATGTGTCAGTGGTTATGGGGAGAAGGCAGGGGAATGGGGTTAAGTAAGTAAGTAAGTACATTTATTGGCCAAGAATTCACATACAAGGAATTTGCCTTGGTGCTCCGCCCACAAGTAACAACATGACATACAGTGACAGTTACAAATCTCAGAAAACACTAAACATTAATAATAATAAAACATTAATGATGAAATACCATTGATCAAGCATCTGAACCAACAAAATACCAGATCAAAGGGATCTGATTAGGAGGGAGAGATAGATCAGCCAGGATTGAATGGTGGAGTCGACTTGATGGGCCGAATGGCCTAATTCTACTCCATTCATTTATGATCTTATGACAATGTTATTAGGCAGGAGCTCGGGAGGGTAGATTGGGAACAAATGTTTTTTGGGTAAGTCCACATCTAAACCGTGGGAGTTGTTTGAAGGCCATTTGATCGATGTTCAGATCCAGCATGTCCCAGTAAGGAGGAGGGAGAAGGATGGCAAAGTAAGGGAACCTTGATACCAAAGAGATTGTAAGTTTGATCAAACAGAAAAGGGAAGTGCGCACAAGGTTTAAGAGGATAGAAACATAGAAACATAGACAATAGGTGCAGGATTAGGCCATTCGGCCCTTCGTGCCTGCACCGCCATTCAATATGATCATGGCTGATCATCCAACTCAGTATCCCGTACCTGCCTTCTCTCCATACCCTCTGATCCCCTTAGCCACAAGGGCCACATCTAACTCCCTCTTAAATATAGCCAATGAACTGGCCTCAACTACCCTCTGTGGCAGAGAGTTCCAGAGATTCACCACTCTCTGTGTGAAAAAAGTTTTTCTCATCTCGGTTTTAAAGGATTTCCCCCTTATCCTTAAGCTGTGACCCCTTGCCCTGGACTTCCCCAACATCGGGAACAATCTTCCTGCATCTAGCCTGTCCTACCCCTAAAGGATTTTGTAAGTTTCTATAAGATCCCCTCTCAATCTCCTAAATTCTAGAGAGTATAAACCAAGTCTATCCAGTCTTTCTTCATAAGACAGTCCTGACATCCCAGTAATCAGTCTGGTGAACCTTCTCTGCACTCCCTCTATGCCAATAATGTCCTTTCTCAGATTTGGAGACCAAAACTGTACGCAATACTCCAGGTGTGATCTCACCAAGACCCTGTACAACTGCAGTAGAACCTCCCTGCTCTTATACTCAAATCCTTTTGCTATGAAAGCTAACATACCATTCGCTTTCTTCACTGCCTGCTGCACCTGCATGCCTACTTTCAATGACTGGTGTACCATGACACCCAGGTCTCGCTGCACCTCCCCTTTTCCTAATCGGCCACCATTTAGATAATAGTCTGCTTTCCTGTTTTTGCCACCAAAATGGATAACCTCATATTTATCCACATTATACTGCATCTGCCAAACATTTGCCCACTCACCCAGCCTATCCAAGTCACCTTGCAGTCTCCTAGCATCCTCCTCACAGCTAACACTGCCCCCCAGCTTAGTGTCATCCACAAACTTGGAGATATTGCCTTCAATTCCCTCATCCAGATCATTAATATATATTGTAAATAGCTGGGGTCCCAGCACTGAGCCTTGCGGTACCCCACTAGTCACTGCCCGCCATTGTGAAAAGGACCCGTTTACTCCTACTCTTTGCTTCCTGTTTGCCAGCCAGTTCTCTATCCACATCAATACTGAGCCCCCAATGCCATGTGCTTTAAGTTTGTATACTAATCTCTTATGTGGGACCTTGTCGAAAGCCTTCTGGAAGTCTAGATACACCACATCCACTGGTTCTCCCCTATCCACGCTACTAGTTACATCCTCGAAAAATTCTATAAGATTCGTCAGACATGATTTACCTTTCATAAATCCATGCTGACTTTGTCCAATGATTTCACCACTTTCCAAATGTGCTGCTATCCCATCTTTAATAACTGACTCTAGCAGTTTCCCCATTACCGATGTTAGACTAACTGGTCTGTAATTCCCCGTTTTCTCTCTCCCCCCCTTCTTAAAAAGTGGGGTTACGTTTGCTACCCGCCAATCCTCAGGAACTACTCCAGAATCTAAAGAGTTTTGAAAGATTATTACTAATGCATCCACTATTTCTGGAGCTACTTCACAGCTTAAGGATAAGGGGGAAATCCTTTAAAACCGAGATGAGAAGAACTTTTTTCACACAGAGAGTGGTGAATCTCTGGAACTCTCTGCCACAGAGGGTAGTCGAGGCCAGTTCATTGGCTATATTTAAGAGTTAGATGTGACCCTTGTGGCTAAGGGGATCAGAGGGTATGGAGAGAAGGCAGGTACGGGATACTGAGTTGGATGATCAGCCATGATCATATTGAATGGCGGTGCAGGCTCGAAGGGCCGAATGGCCTACTCCTGCACCTAATTTCTATGTTTCTATGTTTACTTCCTTAAGTACTCTGGGATGCAGCCTATCTGGCCCTGGAGATTTATCGGCCTTTAATCCATTCAATTTACCCAACACCACTTCCCGACTAACCTGGATTTCACTCAATTCCTCCAACTCCTTTGACCCGCGGTCCCCTGCTATTTCCGGCAGATTATTTATGTCTTCCTTAGTGAAGACGGAACCAAAGTAGTTATTCAATTGTTCCTTTCTTTAAGAAGTGGAGAGAATCCAAGGAATTAAAGGCCGGTGAGTCTCACATCAGTGGTCAGGAAGCTATCGGAGATGATTCCTATAGGATAGGATTTGCTCCCATTTGGAAAAGAATGGGTTAATTAGGGAGAATTAGCATTGCTTTGTGTACAGAAGGTTGTGTCTTCAGGGCCTGTCCCACTTGGGCGTCATTTGCGCGTAATTTACGTGACATCATTTACGCGTCACGACGCACAACGCGCGCATCGTGCCGCGCATGTGATGCGCATTACGCGTGCATGGTGCGTGATGATGTAGGCAGTGACACGCGGTCGCGCGCGGCGCCCCAGGATTTTGTGATGTACAAAATCTTTGCGCGCCATCTGCGTGATGCGCAAATGACGCCAAAGTGGGACAGGCCCTTTACTGCCTTGATCGAGACAAAGGTGATCGATGAGTGTGGGGTGGAGGATGGATACATGGATTTTAGAAAGGCATTTGATAAAGTTCCCCAAGGTAGGCTGATCCAGAAGATTAGGATGCATGGGATTAGCAGTGACTTGGTCGTATATATTCAGAACTGGCTGACTGATAGAAGACGGGGGGGGGGGGGGGGGGGGGTGTGGTGGAAGTACAATATTCAGGGTGGAGATCTGTGACCAGTGGAGTTTTGTAGAGATCTGTGCTGGGACTGCTGCTGTTTGTGATACAGTATATCTAAATAACTTGGACATAAACATGTGCAGGAAGGAACAGCAGATGCTGGTTTTGCCGAAGTTCGACACAAAATACTGGAGTAACTCAGACAGCATCTCTGAAGAAGACTGAAGAAGGGTCTCGACCCGAAAACGTCACCCATTCCTTCTCTCCAGAGATGCTGCCTGTCCCATTGAGTTACTCCAGCATTTTGTGTCTATGGACGTAAGCATGGGTGGGTTGGTTAGTACGTTTGCAGTTTGCTGGTGTCACAAATTGTGAGGTCGTTTCTCGAGGTATACAGCAGGATATACACCAGCTACAGAAATAGGTGAGGAAATGGCAGATGCTGTTTAAGTTGAGCAAGTGTGAAGTCTTTCACTTTGGGAGGTCAAATATAAGGGGAAAATATACAATTAATGGCATGACCCTTAAAACCATTGATGCACAGAGGGATCTTGGGGCTCAAGTCCATAACTCCCCGAAAGTGGGAACACAAGCAGATAGAGTGGTAAAGAAGATGTATAAGGTCCCACATAGGAGATTAGTGGGCAAAATTAGGGCACATGATATTGGGAGTAGAATGCTGACAGACAGAAGTGGTTGGCAGACAGGAAACCAAGAGTAGGGATTAGCGGGTCCCTTTCAGAATGGCAGGCAGTGACTAGTGGGGTACCGCAAGGCTCGGTGTTGGGACCGCAGCTATTTACAATATACATCAATGATTTAGATGAAGGGATTCAAAGTAACATTAGCAAATTTGCAGATGACACAAAGCTGGGTGGCAGTGTGAACTGTGAGGAGGATGCTATGAGAATGCAGGGTGACCTGGACAGGTTGGATGACTGGGCAGATGCATGGCAGATGCAGTTTAATATGGATAAATGTGAGGTTATCCACTTTGGTAGCAAAAACAGGAAGGCAGATTATTATCTAAATGGTGTCAAGTTCGGAAAAGAGGAAGCACAACGGGATCTGGGGGTCCATGTTCATCAGACAATGAAAGTAAGCATGCAGGTACAATAGGCAGTGAAGAAAGCGAATGGCATGTTGGCCATAACAAGAGGAGTTGAGTATAGAAGCAAAGAGGTCATTCTGCAGTTGTATAGGGCCCTAGTGAGACCACACCTGGAGTATTGTATGCAGTTTTGGTTTGAGGTAGGACATTATTGCTATTGAGGGAGTGCAGCGTAGGTTTACAAGGTTAATTCCCGGGATGGCTAGACTGTCATATGCTGAGAGAATGGAGCGGCTGGGCTTGTATACTCTGGAGTTTAGAAGGATGAGAGGGAATCTTATTGAAACATATGATTATTAAGGGTTTGGATACGCTAGAGGCAGGAAACATATTCCCGATGTTGGGGGAGTCCAGAACCAGGAGCCACTGTTTAAGAATAAGGGGTAAGCCATTTAGAACGGAGATGAGGAGACACTTTTTCACACAGAGATTTGTGAGTCTGTGGATTTCTCTGCCTCAGAGGGCGGTGGAGGCCGGTTCTCTGGATACCTTCAAGAGAGAGCTAGATAGGGCTCTTAAAGATAGCGGAGTCAAGCGATATGGGGAGAAGGCAGGAACGGGGTACTGATTGGGGATGATCAGCCATGATCACATTGAATGGCGGTGCTGGCTCAAAGGGCCAGAATGGCCTACTCCTGCACCTATTGTCTATTGTCTATGTATGGTATGAGCAATGTGCCTGTCCCACAGGCGATTTTTCAGGTAACTGCCGGCGACTGTCAAGTTGCCCGCAATCACCTGAAAAACCGGCAACTGGAACGGCGAATGTCAGAGTGGAACACACACACACACACATCGCTTCCTTCACCAGTCCATTATGCAGGCAGGGGACAGGGCAAGCGGGGGGAGCGCTGTCTGAGTGAAATTCACACGGTGCAAAGTCAATGTGGCACAGACACACACCGCGATGAACAGGAAGGTTGGCGCTGTAATTAAGATGGCTAAAGCACAGTGTACGGTAAGTCCTTTAATGGAGGGAGGGAGAGAGGGGAGAGGGGGGAGAAGGAGTGGAGACAACTTTTAAGAAGTCAGAGATATACGGCTGTGAAGCTCGGCGGACATTAACATTACCGTTCAGTTATCCTTGGTTCTGAAAACTACTGCTTACGTTTTTTTTCCCAATGAGCCAATGAAATTCACCGGTCAGCACTGGCTACAACCCACGAGAACCTTTGACCTCCTGGCAACCCACTAGGACGTCCTGGCGACCCACCTACAGCACGAGAATTCTCGTTCCTCCATGGCGGCTTCAGTTTGGTCAGCGCCAATTTTTCAACATGATGAAAAATTAGCGGTGCCCGTAATGAGGCCACGACTAGTTCCCGGAATGCGGGTACTCCTCACGACCATGAAGGCGACTCCCCGGCAACCACCCGCAAACATATGGCCTAAGGTTGCCTAAGTGGGACAGGCCCGTAACAAGCTACTGCTGATGCTGGTTTACACCGAAGATAGACACAAAATTCTGGATGCAACCTGACCTGCCGAGTTACTCCGGCATTTTGTGTCTGTCCAAGACATCTGGTATGCTTGCTTTCATAGGTCAGGCATTGCGTATAAGAGTCAGGAAGTGATGATGCAGCTCTATATGACTCTGGTCAGGCTGCATGCAGAGTAATGTGTGTAGTCCTGGTCGCACCATTACAGGAAGGATGTGGAGGCTTTGGAAAGTTTGTGTGGAGGTGGTTCACCAAAATGATGCCCTGATTAGCGGGTAATAACGTCAGGGAGCTTGGGTGGACAAACTTGGATTGTTTTCTCTGGAACTCTGGAGGTTGCAGGGAGACCTGGTAGAAGCATGTAAAATGGATGAGAAGCATAGATAGGGTAGACAGTCACAATCTTTTGTGAACGATGGATAAACCAATACGAGAAGTAGAGCTTTAAGATGAGAGGGGTAAAGTTTAAAGGAGATGTGCGGGGCAAGTTTTTTACACAGGGTGGTGGGTGCCTGGAACACATCTCTGGGGGTGGTGGTTGAAGCAGATACGATAGTGGTGTTTAACATCTTTTGGATAGTCACGGATATGCAGGGAATGGAGGGATCTGGGTTATGTGCAAATCAATGTGTTGGCCTTGGCATCATGTTCAGCACAGACATTGTGGGCTGAAGGGCCAGTCCTTGTGCTGTACTGTTCCTTGTTCTATTAACCGACTAACCCACTTGTCTTTGGGATGTGGAAGGAAACCGGAGCACCCGGAGGAAACCCACGCGGTACCATAGAGAACGGTTTATGGAACCCCAAATAGTCAACGGGGCCACAGGCTTAGAATAAAGGGGGGGCCATTTAAGACTGAGGTGAGAAAAAACGTTTTCACCCAGAGAGTTGTGAATTTGTGGAATTCCCTGCCACAGAGGGCAGTGGAGGCCAAATCACTGGATGTATTTAAGAGAGAGTTAGATAGGGGCTAGTGGAATCAAAGGATATGGGGAGAAGGTAGGCACGGGTTATTGATTGGGGATAATCAGCCATGATCACAATGAATGGCGGTGCTGGCTCGAAGGGCCTATTTTCTATGTTTCTAATTAGAAGAACAAATATGCCAGGAGATTGCAGACAGCTGCAGGTCAAATAAGGTTGTTGTAGTAGAGGGAGTAGAAAGTGTTTGCATTCCCATGACTTTGAAAATCATAGTGTGAAAGGTTTAGATGGGGTGTAATTTCTCAAAGATGTTCAGGAAAGCTTTCAACAGCAATATGTAGAGGGCCCCATGCGTGAGAGGGCAACACTTGATCTGATCTTGGGAAATTGGGAAGGGCAAAAGAATGAAGTGTTTGTGGAGGGGCCTTTTGGAACCAGTGAGTACTGTACGATTACGTTTAAGATAGTTATGGATAGGGAGGGGCTACATGTTAAAATGCTCAATTGGGGGAAGAAAAATGCAGAGAGATGTGAGGTGTTGCATTTTGGGAAATCTAACATGGGCAGGACCTACATTGGCTCTGGGGAGCGTTGTAGAGCAGAGGGATCCAGGAGTGAAGGTGCATGGTTCCTTGAAGATGGAGTCACAGGTAGATAGGGTGGTCAAAAAGGCATTTGGCACATTAGCCTTCGTCAGTGCATTGAGTATAGAAGTTGGGAGGAAATGTTGCAGTTGTATAAGATGTTGGTGAGGCCACATTTAGAGTATTGTGTTCAGTTCTGGGCACCATGTTATTGGAAAGATGTGGTCAAGCTGGAAAGGGTACAGATTACAATTACAAGGGCTAGAGGGTCTGAGCTATAGGGAGAGGTTCAGCAGCCTTGGACTCTATTCCTTGGAGCGCAGGAGGATGAGGGGTGATCTTATTGAGATGTATAAAATCATGAGAGGAATAGATCCAGTAGATGCACAGAGTCTCTTGCCCAGAGTAGGAGAATCGAGGATCAGAGGACATGGGTTTAAGATGAAGGGGATAAAGATTTAATAGGAATCTGAGGGGTAAATTTTTCACACAAAGACTGGTGGGTGTATGGAACTAGCTGCCAGGGGAACTATCCCAACATTTAAGAAACTGTTAGACAGGTACATGGACAGGACAGGTTTGGATGGATATGGACCAAACGCAGGCAGGTGGGACCAGTGTAGCTGCGACATGTTGGCCGGTCTTGGCAAGTTGGGCCTGTTTCCACACAGTATCCCTCTATGACTCTATGAATCTATAACTAATGTGCTGTAATGCTGAGAACGATAATCTGCCATTCTATATCTCCCCCTTCGCTCTATCTATTGTACTTGAGTTTTATTTGTGGATTTGTGTATAGTATTATCTGATCTGTGTGGAGATCATGAAAACAAAGTGTTTCACCGCAACCACAGTCCACATGACAATAATAATCCTGAAGCATCTGTGGAGGGAATAGACAGGCGACGTTTCCAGTCAGAGTGTAGACACCATTTCATCTGCCCCACCAGTCACTGACAGCCTGCCTGGCTAGCATCAGTTTAGTTCAGTTTATTGCCATGTGTACCAAGGTACAGTGAAAAGCTTTTGTTGCGTGCTAACCAGTGAAGGGCCTGTCCCACTTAGGCGTCATTTGCACAACATCATTTACACTTCACAATGCACGACGTGCACGTCATGACGCCCACGTGATGCGCGCATGGCGTGCATTATGTGCGTGTGGTGAGGCGTGGTGGCATAGGCCAGGATTTTGGGATTCACAAAATCTTCGCGCGCCACATGCGTGACACGCAAATGACGCCCAAGTGAGACAGGCCCTTCAGTGGAAAGTCAATACATGATTGCAATTTAGCCATTTATAGTGTACAGATACATGATAAAAGGAATAACGTTTAATGCAAGGTAAAGCCAGTAAATTCCGATCAATGATAGTCCGAGGGTCTCCATTGAGGAAGATGGTAGGTCAGAGACCACTCTCTATTTGTGGTAGGATGATTCAGTTGCCTGATAACAGCTGGGAAGAAACAGTCCCTGAATCTGGAGGTATGCATTTCCACACTGTACCTTTTGCCCGATGGGAGAGGGAAGAAGAGGGAGTGGCAAGGGTGCGACTCGCCCTTGATTGTGCTGCTGGCCTTGCCGAGGCAGCGTGAGGTATAAATGGAGTCAATGGAAGGGAGGTTGGTTTGTGTGATGGTCTGGGCTGCGTCCACAATTCGCTGCAATTCCTTGCGGTCTTGGATAGAGCTGTTCTCAAACCAAGCTGGGATGCGTCGCGATAATATGCTTTCAGGGGTGCATCTGTAGAAGTTAGTGAGAGTTGTTGGGGACATGGCTAAACTTCCTAAAACCTGTAAGGAAGTAGAGGCGTTAATATGCTTTCTTGGTCATGCGGTGCTGGCTCGAAGGGCCGAATGGCCTCCTCCTGCACCTATTTTCTATGCTTCTATGCTTCAATATGGGTGGTCCAGGAGAAGTTGTTGGTGATATTTACTACTGGGTAACATTTGCTGAACGTTCAGTGGCTGGACACTGCAGACACACAAGGCGGTCACTGTCATAAAGCTGTAAATGTTCAGAGAAACATAGAAACATAGATAATAGGTGCAGGAGGAGGCCATTTGGCCCTTCGAGCCAGCACCGCCATTCATTGCGATCATGGCTGATCGTCCCCAATCAATCAATAATCCTTGCATGCCTTCAGAGGGATATGGGCCAAACGCAGGCAGGTGGAACTAGTGTGGATGGGGCATGCAGGCATGTTGGGCCGAAGGGCCTGTTTCCACGCTGTGTCATTCTGACTATGACTCTCTAAGACACAAAATGCTGGAGTAACTCAACTGGTCAGGCAGCATCTTTGGAGAATATGGATGCGACGCTTCAGGTCGGGACCCTACTTCAGGCTGATTTTTGTGGATGGGGAGGGAAAGAAAGATGGAAGAGAGGAGTGGCGGGATAGAGCCTGGCAGGTATTAGGTTGGTGCAGGTGAGGAGGGTTTACGATAGGCAGGTGTTTGGACAAAGGCCAGCGATTAAATGACGGAAGGTGTGAGACAAATGTAAATTGTGAAGCTAGAGGAAGGAATGTTGAGGGAAGGGAAGAAATGGGCGTGAGTCCAGGTGGGGAACAGGGGCGGGTAGGGGTGTGATAGTGGGGGGGGGGGGGGGGGAGAGAAGGAGATTCTGTAGTAGTTATCTAAATTTGGCAAACTGGGGCAGCGATAGAGTTGCTGCCTTACAGCACTTGCAGCGCCGGAGACCCGGGTTCCATCCCGACTATGGGTGCTGTCTGTACGGAGTTTGTACGTTCTCTCCGTGACCACGTGGGTTTTCTCCGAGATGTTCGGTTTCCTCCCACACTCCAAAAACGTACAGGTTTGTAGTTTAATTGGCTTGGTGTATGTGTAAATTGTTCCTCGTGTGTGTGGGATAGTGTTAATGTGTGGGGATCACTGGTCGGCGCGGACTCAGTGGGCCGATGGACCAGTTTCCGCACTGTGTCTCTAAACTAAACTAAATGTTCATATGGTTGGCTTAGTGCCTATGTGCAATTTTGTCCATCTGCACATCACGCTGCCTCGGCAAGGCCAGCAGCATAATCAAGGACGAGTCGCACCCTCTTCTCCCCTCTCCCATCAGGCAAGAGGTACAAAAGTGTGAAAACGCCCACCTCCAGATTCAGGGACATTTTCTTCCCAGCTGTTATCAGGCAACTGAAGCATCCTACCACCAACTCGAGAGTGGTCCTGACCTACTATCTACCTCATCGAAGAGCCTCAGACTATCTACAATCGGCCTTTATTTTGTACTAAATGTTATTCCCTTTATCCTGTATCTGTACACTGTAGCTTGTTTGTAATTGTGTATAGCCTTTCCGCTGACTGGTTAGCACGAAACAAAAAAGGTTTTCACTGGAACTCAGTGCACGTAACAATAAACGAAACTAAACTAAGTACATTCCACAGCCTCCCATCCACAATCAGTATCTGGGCACAATCAGTATTTAATTTCATTCTCTCTTTTCCTTTTTTATAAACAGCACTCATTCCCTCTCCTCTCTTGTTCTAGGGCAGAGTGGTTTGGGAAAGTCCACCCTGGTCAACACTCTCTTCAAGTCTCAAGTCAGTCGGAAATCCTGCGGGAGGAATCGTGAAGAGAAAGTCCCAAAAACTGTGGAGATCAGAACAGTCGGACACGGTGAGTGTATTTGTAACCTGGAGCCTCTGCTCCCCCGCTCCCAGGCTTCAGAGACAACACTCAACTGAAGCTCCTCCTGGAGTTCCACTTTGTATCACTCGTTATCATCTACCCCACGGCCAACAATGGACCATTGTGGGCTCCATCTTTCCTCGTTCATCGTAGTTTTTTGCATATCTTTCATTCATTTGGACAATAGATACCAGGTGCAGGAGTAGGCCATTCACCCCTCGAGCCAGCACCGCCATTCAAGATGATCATGGCTGATCATCCACAATCAGTACCCCGTTCCTGCCTTCTCCCCATATCCCTTAACTCCGCTATCTTTAAGAGCACTATCTAGCTCTCTCTTGAAAGCATCCAGAGAATGGCCTCCACCGCCTTCTGAGGCAGAGATTTCCACAGACTCACCACTCTCTGGGTGAAAAAGTGTTTCCTCATATCCATTCTAAATGGCCTACCCCTTATTCTTAAACTGTGGCCCCTGGTTCTGGACTTCCTCAACATCGGGAACATGTTTCCTGCCTTTAGCGTGTCTAATCCCATAATAATCTTATATGTTTCAATAAGGCAAGGCAAGGCAAGGCAAGGCAAGGCAACTTTATTTATATAGCACATTTCATACACGAGGCAGACTCAAAGTGCTTCACATAAAAACATGTCATACAATAAATGAAATATTAAAATGAAATAAAATAGAAGAACTAAAAGAAAAGAAAAGCAAAATTAAAAATGCATTATAAAAAGTGCAAAAGTTAAAAGTGCAATGTAGTTAAGATTTAGCTGAAAGCTAAAGTAAACATAAAAGTTTTCAGTCTTGTTTTAAAAGTGGTCAAAGTTGAGGCAAGTCTTAAATCTTCAGGAAGTTTATTCCAGCTATTTGATGCATAGTAACTAAATCCTGCTTTCCCATGTTTTGTATTTACTCTGGGAATCACTAGCAGATTGGTTTCAGAAGATCTTAGCGGTCTAGAAGGCTTATATAGTGGAAGCATGTCAGTGATATACTTTGGCCCTAAACCATGTAGTGATTTATAGGTGAGCAGCAGGATTTTAAAATAAATTCTCTGACATACAGGGAGCCAATGTAAGGATTTAAGAATTGGTGTAATGTGCTCAAATTTTTTGGTCTTTGTTAGAACTCTAGCAACAGCGTTCTGAACAAGCTGTAGCTGCCTGACAGTTTTTTTTGGAAGACCTGCAAGGAGACCGTTACAATAATCTAGCCTCTCATTTCCTCTCATCCTAAACTCCAGAGTATACAAGCCCAGCCGCTCCATTCTTCCGACATATGACAGTCCCGCCATCCCGGGAATTAACCTCGTGAACCCACGCTGCACTCCCTCAATAGCAAGAATGTCCTTCCTAAAATTTGGAGACCAAAACTGCACACAATACTCTAGGTGTGGTCTCACTAGGGCCCTGTACAACTGCAGAAGGACCTCTTTGCTCCTATACTCAACTCCTCTTGTTATGAAGGCCAACATCCCATTCGTTTTCTTCACTGCCAGCTGTACCTGCACGCTTACTTTCAGTGACTGATGAACAAGGACCCCCAGATCTTGTTGTACTTCCCCTTTTCCCAACTTGACACCATTTAGATAATAATCTGCCTTCCTGTTCTTGCCACCAAAGTGGATAACCTCACATTTATCCACATTAAACTGCATCTGCCATGCATCTGCCCACTCACCCAACCTGTCCACCCTGCATCCTCTTAGCATCCTCCTCACAGTTCACACTGCCACCCGGCTTTGTGTCATCTGCAAATTTGCTAAAGTTACTCTTAATCCCTTCATCTAAATCATTAATGTATATTGTAAATAGCTGTGGTCCCAGCACCGAGCCTTGAGGTGCCCCACTAGTCACTGCCTGCCATTCTGAAAGGGACCCGTTAATTCCTACTCTTTGTTTCCTGTCTGCCAACCAATTTTCTATCCATGTCAGCACTCTACACCCAATACCATGTGCCCTAATTTGGACCTTATCAAATTAGTTAAGCATGACTTCCCCTTTGTAAATCCATGCTGACTCGGACCGATCCTGTTACTGATATCCATTTGTCCTGAGTACCGTCAAAATCTCTTGTTTCCCTTTCCCTTGACCCTCAGTCTGAAGAAGGGTCTCGACCCGAAACGTCACCTATTTCTTTCCTCCGGATGTGCTACCTGACCCGTTGAGTCACTCCAGCTTTTTGTGTCTATCTTCGAAGCTCCAATACATTGGCCTGACACAGGGCAGCACGGTGGCGCAGCGGTAGAGTTGCTGCCTTACAGCGCCAGATACCCGGGATCGATCCTGACCTTGTGCTGTCTGTGTGGAGTTTGCACGTTCTCCCTGTGACTACGTGGATTTTCTCCGGGTGCTCCGGTTTCCTCCCACACTCTAAAGATATGCAGATATTGAAGGGCCTGTTTGCACGCTGTATCTCTAAAATCTAAAGACAATGAATGCTAAAACGAAACAGCGTGCAGTAAAATAGTAAGATTAAACGAGAACTTACCAGTTTGAAGTTTGATCTGTATTTTATGAGGAGTTACGATGAGGGATTACGTGAAGAACCCGCTCAGTGCGCAGGCGCGGCATACTTCCAAGCAGCGGTGTGGAATCACAGATAGACACAGTTATTTGAAGTAAACATAGTAAAGATAAGGAGACATCAATTTATTAGTTTGATCCATATAATGAGGGTGGGAGCGGAGGGCACGTAATCCCTCATCGTAACTCCTCATAAAATACAGATCAAACTTCAAACTGGTAAGTTCTCGTTTAATCTTACTATTTTACTTCGGAGTCACGTGAGTGACTACGTGAAGATTTCAAAGCTCTGTGATTTCAAACCGTGTAACAGTTTCATTTCACTCACTGCCGAAGTTCTTGAGGGAGGAAGTGTTATCGTAATCAACCAATGAGTCTATTTGTAGAAAAACACAATGGTATTTTTTAAAACAATAACACCAAAGAATTAAGTTGCTCCCCTGGGCTTAAATTAAATATTTGCAGTTCGTAAATCTTTACTGCAAATAAACCAGGTTTTGCCAACGGCTTATTATAACATTTCTGAACGGTCTTCCCCCCCCCACCATCCTGCTGTAGCCAGGATGTGGTCTATAGGCATGTCCATTCTTTAGCCGTCGACATGGATGCTGTCCTGGTGGAATAAAATGTGTACATGTTAGTGTTTATCCCAGCAGTTTCTAGCACCTGCTTGAGCCATCTCGCAATGGTTTGGCTCGTCACCCGACCATAAGGTTTTTGTGACTGACCCACAAGGCTTTTCATCTCCCTCGAATATTTTGGTTGTGTCTATGTAGGGTAGTAGGTGGGTCATGGCACATAACCGTGGTTCTGGTGGGTAAGCCACGACTGGATTAGGTGTTCCTGGTCTGCTCTGTTTGATCAGTCGCTGGATAACGACAGATCTGGTCTGGAGCTGTGATCATGTTGTCCAGTCGCAATAGGTGTAGTGACTGGACCCTCTGAGCGGATACAAGTGCCATCAACATGAGCGTCTTTAGTGTAGCTTGCTCGAGGCCGGGGGATCTGGCTGGTGGCCATTCCCTGAGATATGTCAGGACCACACTGATATCCCAAATATGGGTATACCTGGGCTTAGGGCTTGATATTGTAAATGCCCTTCATCAGTTTTACCACCAGTGGATGGGATCCCATCGCCTGTTGTCCTGGCGCTGGTTTGAGATAAGCAGAAAGAGCACTCTGCGCTGTGTTGATGGCACTGTAGCTGATCCCTACATCGTGGTGTAGATTGGCCAGGAACTCCAGTATGTTGGTGGCTGTAGCTGTTGCGTATGTTGTCCCTGTTTCCTGGCAGTACTTCTCCCTTTTTTGATGCTGGTTAAGTACTGCCTCTTGGTGGATGTTCGAAGGGATGCCGACATGGTGATGGTTTGTTTGGACAATCCCAGTTCCAGGTAAGGTCTGTTCAAACTTGCAACCCAGGCGTTTAATTTTCTCATGGCATGGGTGTTTAGCTTACCTGGTAGGTAAGTAGCTGATAGCCAAATATGTCTTTCGACATACCATTGCCAAATCATGTTGACCAATTTGTCGCATGATAATGATTTTATGCCACCCATATGGTTAATATAAGCCATCACCGTAGTATTTATAAATTTGTAACCGAACATGCAAGTGCTGCATATTAGATACATATGCTTTTAAACCATAAAAGGCGCCCAACATCTCTAGATAGTTAATGCCCAGTGTAAGTAGTAATGATGACTCTAGGTTAGTCCATCTACCACCTGTGCTGGATATGGAGTTAGTCGCTCCCCAGCCTTGAGCACTGGCATCTGTTTGAGTAACTAAAGTAGGGTTAGTGATAAAGATAGGGCTGAAACTATGCCAAACGTTTTCTGCCCACCACTGTAGCTGATATTGTCAGTGGGTAAGTTCATGACACGATCATAGTGACCTGTATGTCGTTTTATTGCCTGTACCTTTGCTCTCTGTAAATTTTTTGATAGTGCAAAGGTCCGAATTGTGTAGCCGGAAATGCTGCTACCATTTCCCCAATT
The DNA here is from genome assembly GCF_010909765.2 of Amblyraja radiata. Classification (NCBI taxonomy): domain Eukaryota; kingdom Metazoa; phylum Chordata; class Chondrichthyes; order Rajiformes; family Rajidae; genus Amblyraja; species Amblyraja radiata. The sequence goes on from NC_045993.1 coordinate 17,953,070, forward strand.
ACTCTTGCTACTTGTCGAATAGTTGGTCGCTCGTTGACCAATAAATTGTTGCATGATTGTGCTAATTCAACCATTTTTGCCTTTGGCAAGGTAACAGTCATCTGGACTGAGTTAATTGTGAAGCCCAGGTAGTCCATGATAGTGGATGGCTTCAACTTAGATTTATCTGGATGTAGGACGAACCCCAGAGTTTCGAGGAGTTGTTTTGTAGCTGATACTGCTGCCACAGCCAATTCCATCATTTTCCCTACTATGAGAATATCATCCAGATATGCCATGACAATATGTTTTTGTTTTCTTAGTATTGCCATGGCTGGGTTCAATATGCTTTGTACCATCTAGATAAATTTTAGGTATCTGCGATGATCCTTGTATATGGGTACTAGATAGTAAGCATCTTTAAGATAAATGCTTGCCATGAAGTGTCCTTTGGAATTCAGTTGTTTGGCAGTAACATATGTCTCCATTTTGAAAAGTATATACTTAACAAATTTGTTTAGTGATGTTAAGTCAATGATGATGCGACAGCCACCATCTTTTTTGGTTTTAGTGAATATATTCGATACAAATTCCAAAGGTTCATGTTTGGTCTTTTCGATGACCCCATTTGTGATAAGTCTCACCAGTTCAGCTTGTCCCTCACGTTTCTCTTTGACGGAGGGAGAAATACCCTTTTTCAAATTCCAAGGGTTCATGTTTTGCTTTTTCAATGATACCCTTTGTAACTAGTCTCATCGGTTCAACTTGTCCTTCTCGTCTCTCTTTTACTGAGAGGGAGAATACCCTTTGGGGTAAATGCTGAACTGGTGGCAAGTTACCTGATATAAACTGTATTTTGTATCCACTAATGCCATTGAGTATATACTGATCACTCGTGATAGACTCCCATGCTGCTTTAAACTGGTGCAATCTACCTCCTGTTAGTATTAAGCCTCCACCTCCCAAAAGTTGATAGGAACCAGACCCACCTACCTCCATGGTTACGGGTATTTCCTCTGATTCCCTTTGGTCGGACGAGGCTTGCGAGGTGTCTGATGTGGCGTGTTTGTTGGGGGTTGGCACATTTTCCATGGGGTCCGCTCTGGGCCCTGGTCTAAAAAAGACTTACGGTGAAAGTAAGCGGACCCCGAGCTTTCACCAGTGTTGAATGGCGGATGTTTACTGGTGGATGCGGCGGGGTGCTGCCACTTGGTGGTGTGTGTTTTCAGTTTGCTCGTTTTATACCCTGCCTTCATGAGGCCTTGAGTTCTTGAGGCCTCGGTCATGTCCTTCATGCGTTTAGGTAGGTCTTTCCCGAAGAGCAGCCTGTCTGGCTCATCGGCTGGTGTTTTACACAGCCCGGCAAATCGAGGATTGATGGCAGGTTTGATGATTTCTTTCTGCAGATTATTAATTTCAAACTGCGTGTTACACAACAACGCGAGTGTATCCTGTTGATTGGTGGTCATCTCGGTGTTGTTTATAGAACGAGCAAACGAAGTGATGCCTGCTGTCAATAGTCGGAGTATCCGCTGCAGCTTTAGCTCGTGGTGCCGGATGGTTGCCCCAATGTGTCCCCAGATTTGGCTGTTCACCGCTGGTACTTTTAGAGATTCACAGTTCTCCGGCGCCGTATAGGTATCTAAAGCTTCATTAATCACCTGCTCCTGCAGAGCTCTGTTGGAAAGGTGATTGATACTTGCCGCTAGTTTGGCCTCTAGCGGTTCCCCTGCATGGGGTTTTGACACGTAGCGGCCCACTGCACCAAGCAGCTGTTCCTGCTCCTGCACCCCCTGCATACTCCCGAAATCTTCAGCCATACCCCCTTGTTCTGGACCAGCCCAGTCCTGGTCCCCAAAGCTATCCTCTGGAAAGGAGGATGCAATGGACAGTGCAGGAGGCACTGTAGAGGGAGTGCCTGACCTCCCTCTGCAAGAGCTCCCCTCCCGGGGTGCACCTTGCTGGAGCACCTGCTCCAAGAGCCGCTCCATGCGGCTCAGGCGGCTGTCCCTCCCCCTCCTGGGTGGAGAGACGTCCCCGTCCGACGAGTCGGATGCCACCGGCCGGTTGCTCTTCCGTTTGGCTTTGCCTCCAGCCCGCTGTTCAGGCGTTAGCGGAGCTGGACTCGGCTCGGTGTCGGGGATAGCGGAACGCCCGGATAGCGCTCCTACCGCCTGTTGCTGCCCCCCCTTCTCCTCTTGCGGAGTTGGACGGGGGGCAGATTTCTTCGAGAGTCTTGTCTTGAGTGTGGACATTCTGCAAGAGAAGACAGCCGGCTCTTCTTCGGTAAGGAAAGCCGACTTCTGTTCACTTACCTGACGGACCGTCTTTGAAATTGCAGCGGGAGCTGTTTGACTTCCGCTGCTGCCGCTGTTGCACTGCTGGCGTAATGCCGCGCCTGCGCACTGAGCGGGTTCTTCACGTAGTCACTCACGTGACTCCGAAGTAAAATCCTTATTGTGTATAGCACTGAGATATAATGTCCCTGGTGTAGATATTTCTAACCATGTATTGATTCTAAACTGAACTCTCAGTTCAGAGGCAATTAAGTCTGCACAACTGTGGCGCAACGGGTAGAGTTGCCACCTCATAGCGCCAGAGACATGAATTCGGACCTGACCTCAAGTGCTGTCCGTGTGGAGTTTGCACGTTTTCCCTGTGGGTTTCCTCCAGGTGCTCTGGTTTCCTCCCACATCCCAAATACGTGCAGGTTGGTAGGTTCATCGGCCGTCTGTAAATTGTCCCTCGTGTGTAGGGAGTGGATATGAAAGTGGGATAACATGGAACTAGTGTGAACGGGTGATCGATTGTCTGCGTGGATTCGGTGCGCCGATGGGCCTGTTTTCATGCTGTGTCTTTCAACCAATCAAACCAATGCTGGCTGTGACAATGGCCTCTGCATCTTGTGAACAAAAAACCTTGAAAATATGTCCTTCAAAACTTACCGCACATTTTGAAAACTCTCTCCTGAAGCAATGATCTGGGTCATGTTATCTCCGTGTCTCATTCCATCCATCCTTGTCAGCCAGGTTCTGCTCTTTTGCCAAATAGTTTAGTTTAGTTTTGTTTAGAGATACAGCGTGGAAACAGGCCCTTCAGCCCACCAAGCCCACGCCGACCAGCGACCCCCGCCCACTAATGCACCTGTCCCACTTAGGTGACTTTTTGGGCGACTGCAGGAAACTATGCAGTCACCACATGTTCGCGGGTGGTTGCCGGGGAGTCGCCTTCATGATCGTGAGGAGTTCCCGCATTCTGGGAACTAGTCTCGGTGTCATTACGGTCGCCGCAAATTCTTCAACATGTTGAAAGATTAGCGGCGCCCAGAATGAAGTCGCCATGGGGAGTAACGAGAATTCTCATGCCGTAGGTGGGTCGCCAGGAGGTCCTAGAGGGTTGCCAGGAAGTCGAAGGTTCTCGTAGGTTGTAGCCGGTGCTGACCGGTGAATTTCATTGGCTCATTGGGGAAAACAAAACATAAGCAGTAGTTTTCAGAACCAAGGATGTCCGACCGGTAATGTTAATGTCCGCCGAGCTTCACAGCCGTGTATCTAGGAGTTGTCTCCACTCCTTCTTCCCCCCTTCTCCCCCTTTTACCCCCTTCTCCCCCCCCCTCTTTTAAAAGATTTACTTGACCCTTCCTGTACACTATGCTTTCACCGTCTTAATTACAACGTCAATCTTCCTGTTCATCGCGGTGTGTGTCTGTATCACATTGGCTTTGCACCGTGTGAATTTCACTCAGACAGCGCTCCCCCCCCGCTTGCCCTGTCCCCCGCCTGCATAACGGGTTGGTGAAGGAAGCTGTGTGTGTGTGTGTGTGTGTGTGTGTGTGTGTGTGTGTGTGTGTGTGTGTGTGTGTGTGTGTGTGTGTGTGTGTGTGTGTGTGTGTGTGTGTGTGTGTGTGTGTGTGTGTGTGTGTGTGTGTGTGTGTGTGTGTGTGTCTGTGTTCCACACTGACAGTGGCTGGCAGTCTCCTGAAAAATCGCCTAATTGGGACAGCCTCATAACACTATCCTACACGCACTAGGGACAATTTACAATTTTACCAAAGCCAATTCACCTACAAACCTGTACGTCTTTGGAGTGTGGAAGAAAGCCCACGCAGGTCACAGGGAGATCGTACAAACTCCGTACAGAAAGCACCCGTAGTCAGGATTGAACCCGGAGTCTAGGACGCTGTAAGGCAGCAAGTCTGCCGCTGCGCCATCGTGCCGACCCCTAATCCAGGTTTACTGGCCCACCCGTTAACAGGAAAAACATAGAAACATAGAAAGTAGGTGCGAGAGTAGACCACCAGGTCCGTCGAGCCCGCACCGCCATTCGCTCATGGCTGAACACTAAACAGACACACTTACCCACAAACAGTAGACACAAGACACAGAACACAAGACACTACCCTCCCCTTTATACCGCTATCACCCCTCTCCACCCCAAGAACCTCGTGATCTCCTGGGGGAGGCAAAAAAACGGATAAAAGCCTTCAGTCTACATCATAGTGCAAACAAATTAAACGACCTGCCATTGCCGTCTCTAGTTGCCATTTGCTCCAGATTCCAACGTCTTCAGTCACTTGTGCCTCCGTCTCGTTGTGTTGCTTAGTATTAATAATACATTGTTTTTTTCTCCTTCTAAAATAGATAACCTCACAATGTCCTGCATTACATTCCCTCTGCTGACTAGTCATAGTTATACAGCCTGGAAACAGGGCCTGCACTCGGCAATGACCTATTAACCTACAAACCTGTACATCTTTGACATGTGGGAAGAAACCAAATGTCTCGGAGAAAACCCACGCAGGTCACGGAGAGAACATACAAACTCCGTACAGACAGCACCCGTAGTCAGGATCGAACCCGGGTCTCTGGCGCTGTGAGACAGTAGCTCTACCACTACGCCATTGTGGAGGCCAAGTCATTGGGTATTTTTAAAGTAGAGATTGACAGATTCTTGATTAGTACGGGTGTCAGGGGTTATGGGGAGAAGGCAGAAGAATGAGGTTGAGGGGGAAAGATAGATCAGCCATGATTGAATGGTGGAGGTGACTCGATGGACCGAATGGCCTAACTCTGCTCCTGTGACATGAACCTGTGTGACCTCACCAACGACTCACACAGCTGTAACATGACGCCCCAACTCCTGTACTCGATGCCCTGACGGATGAAGGTCCTCACCACCCTGTACACCTGTGTCGCTGCCCTCATGGAACGATGTCCCTGCACCATCTCTCTGTTCAAGTGAACTCACCCTGGGCTAGTTACGTTGAGCAGAGTTGGGACTCCAGAGTCAGAACACAAAGTGCTGGAGTAACTCAGCGGCTCATGCAGCATCTCTGGAGAACATGGATAGGTGGCGTTTAGTTTAGTTTAGCGATACAGTGCGGAACCAAGCCCTTCGGACCACCGTGTCGGCTCCGACCAGCGATCCCCGCACAATAACACTATCCTACACACACTAGGGACAGTTTACACATACACCAAGCCAATTAACCTACAAACCTGTACGTCTTAGGAGTGTGGGAGGAAACTGGAGATCTCGCAGAAAACCCACGCAGGTCACGGGGAGAACGTACAAACTCCATACAGACAGCACTCATAGTCAGGATCGAACCCGGGTCTCAGCCACTGCAAGTGCTGTAAGGCAGCAACTCTACTGCTGCGCCACCATGGCATTTTAGGTCAGGGCCCTTCTTCGCACTCGACTATCTCCACTCTCCAGAGATGGTGCCTGACCTGCCGAGTTACTCCAGCACTTTGTGTTCTATGCAAGATTCCAGCTTCTGCAGCTCCTGGTGTGTCTGGAATCTCAGGCCAGTCATCGGATAACAGATTGATGTCAGCTTCATAAGCCCGTGTCAGCGACCTGCCTCGAAAAATGGCAACCCGCCACTCCTAGAAAATTAAAATGTAATTTTAAAGAACCTTCAAAATCAGTGTGTTTGTTGTAATGGACACATTGGTCTGTCTTAGAGTCACAGAGTCATGAATGTCACATAGTGTGGAAACAGGCCCTTTGGCCCAACTTGCCCACACTGGCCAACATGTCCCAGCTACACTAGTCCCACCTGCCTGTGTTTGGTCCATATCCCTCCAAACCTGTCCCATCCATGTACCTGTCTAACTGTCTCTTAAACGTTACGATAGCCCCAGCCTCAACTACCTCCTTTGGCAGCTCGTTCCATACACACACCACCCTTTGTGTGAAAAAAATCACCCCTCAAATTCCTATTAAATCTTTTCCCCTTCACCTTAAACCTTTGTCCTCTGGTCCTCGATTCACCTACTCTGGGCAAGAGATTCTCTGCATCTATTTCACTTATGATATTATACACCTCTATAATACCACCCTACATTCTCCGGCACTCCAAGGAATACAGTTGCAACCTGCTCAACCTCTCCCTATAGCTCAGTTCCTCTAGTCCTGGCAACATCCTCGTAAATCTTCTCTGCACCCTTTCCAGCTTGACAACATCTTTCCTGTAACATGGTGCCCAGAACTGATCACAATATTCTAAATGTGGCCTCACCAACGTCTTATACAACTGCAACATGACCACCTAACCTCCATACTCAATCCCCTGACTCTCAGTCTGAAGAAGGGTCACGACCCGACCTGTCACCCATTCCTTCTCTCCAGAGATGCTGCCTGTCCTGATGAGTTACTCCAGCATTTTGTGTCTATGCTCAGTATCCTGACTGATGAAGGCCAATGTGACAAAGGCCTTTTTTAACCACCCTATCTACTTATGGCACTTTCAGCGAACTATGTACCTGCACTCCTAGATCCCTCTGCTCTACAACACTCCCCAGAGCCGTATCGCTCACTGTGTAGGTCCTGGCCATGTTAGACTTCCCAAAACGCAACACCTCACATTTCTTTGCATGTGTCTTCCTCACAGTCATCGAGGAGAAGGGGGTGAAGATGAAGCTGACGGTGATTGACACGCCAGGCTTTGGAGATCAGATCAACAACAACAACTGGTAGGTGGGAGGAACCTTCTAACCCGGCTCTACACTCGAGGGGGGGGGGGCACCCTCTCAAAGTGCGGGGCGGCACCAGGACAGAATGCCCTCGGTCGTATGTGAAGGGCGATTGGTGATTGCTGAGCTTGGGCGAGCCGGCGATTGTCAGAGACCGAGGGGATGCTGGGAGTGTGCAGGGAAATGGAGCTCAGTCGACTGGTCCGCTGAGGGCTTACCGAGTAGTACAGCAGATGGGAAGGGCAGAATGGCCTCCTCCTGCCCTCCCTTCCTATGTTTCCAGCAAGTGATGGGTCGATACAGGTGAGGAGGGTTGGTTGGCAGATGGGTGGACAGAGGTGAGAGATGAACCGGAGACAAAAGGGTGAGAAAGAGGGGAGAAGGCAGTATAAAAGGAGTCGCACACATTGGATGCATTGTGTGTGCGCGCATGCGTGCACATGCATGGATGTGTGTGTGCGAGCGCTTGTGTATATATGTATGTGTGTGTGTATGTATATATGCCTCTGTGTGTGTGTGTGTGTGTGTGTGTGTGTGCACATGTGTATATGTATGTGCGCGTGTGCATAAGTGCGAGTGCGCGCGTGTGTAAGTGCAAGTGTGCGTGTGTATGCGTGCGCACGTGCGTGTTCATATTGTGTGTGTGTGCGTGTGCATGCGAGTGTGTGTCCCGCCAGCCACTGCTCGTCCAGCAGCAGCTCTTGGCACATCATCAGTGAGTCTCCGTTCTGTGCTGTGCAGGAGGTGCAGAAGGACTTGGATAGTTTAGGAGAGTGGGCAGAGAAGTGGCAGATGGAATATAGTGTAGCAAAGTGCGGAGTCATGCATTTTGGTAATAAGAATTAAGGCGTAGGTTATTTTCTAAATAGAGAGAGAATCCAGAAATCGGAGATGCAAAGGGACCAAAAAAGTTAATTTGCAAATCGAATCGGTAGTAAGGAAGGCAAATCCAATGCTGGCATTTATAGCAAGAGGATTGGAATATAAAAACAGAGATGTCATGTTGAGGCTCTATAAGGCGCTGGTCAGGCCGCATTTGGAATATTGTGAGCAAATCTGGGTCCCATATCTGAGGAAGGATGTACTGGCTCTGGAGAGGAGGTTTACAGGAACGATTCCAAGAATAAGTGGGTTAACATATGATGAGCGTTTGACGGCACTGAGCCTGTACTCACTGGAGTTTAGAAGGTTGAGGGGGGACTTCATTGAAACTTACAGAATAATGAAAGGCAGAGATAGAGTGGATGTGGAAAGGATGTTTCCACTGGTGGGAGAGTCTAGGATCAGAGGTCATACTCAGAATTAAATTATGTTCTTTTAGGAAGGAGATGAGGAGGAATTTCTTTAGTCAGAGGGTGATGAATCTGTGGAATTCTTTACCACAGAAGGCCATGGAGGCCAAGTTAATGGATATATTTAAGGCAGAGATAGATAGGTTCTTGATTGTACAGATGTAAGAGGTTATGGGGAGAAGGCAGGAGAATGGGGTTAGGAGAGGGGGATAGATAAGCCATGATTGAATGGTGGAATAGACGTGATGGGCCGAATGGCCTAATTCTGCTCCTATAACTTGTGAACTTGTGCTGTCACTGATGGGGGTCTGTGGGTCAGAGTGGTGGAGCTGGGCCCTGCAGTTTGGAGGTTGTCTCAGTCCTTGCCTTACCTTTGCTGTGTTGCAGTTGGGAGCCCATCGAGAAGTACACCAGCGAGCAGTACGAGAAGTTCCTGAAGGAAGAAGCCAACATCTCGCGGAAGAAGCGTATTCCCGACACCCGTGTTCACTGCTGCCTGTACTTCATCTCCCCCACCGGTCACTCGTACGTAGAACCATCGCACACGGCCCCTCTCACTGACCACCACGCCACCATTTATTATCCTCGCATGTACCGATGTACAATGACAAGCTTTGTCTGCCTGCTATCCAATCTGATACGATACACACAAAATGTTGGAGTAACTCAGTGGGACAGGCAGCATCTCTGGAGAGAAGGAATAGGTGATGTTTCGGGTCAAATGGCTTAATTCTGTTCCTACGACTAATGAACTTATGGGTCTGAAGAAGGATCTCGACCCAAAATGTTACCCATCTTCTCTCCAGTGATGCTGCCTGTCCCGCTGAGTTACATAGAAACATAGAAAATAGGTTACTCCAGCATTTTGTGTCTATCTTCAGTTTAAACCAGCATCTGCAGTTCCTTCCTACACTGATGAAACACACGATACATGAACACAATCAGGCCAAACTCAAGTACTGCGGTTAGAGCCAAGGAGGAGATACACAGTGCAGAATATAGTCTCGGCATTGTAGCGCATCAGTTCCAAAGTACAGAAACAGGCTCTTCGGTCCACCGGGTCCGCACCGACCAGTGATCAGCCCAAACAATAGCACTATCCTGCACACAATTTGCAATTTTGTTTACTGTAGCCAAGTCACCTACAAACCTGCACGTCTGTGGAGTGTGGGAGGAAACTGGAGCACACGGTGTCACGGGGAGAACGTACAAACTCCGTACAGACCGCACCCGTGGTCAGGATGGAACCCGGGTCTCTGGCGCTGTGAGACAGCAACTCTACCGCTGCACCACCGTGCTGTACTGGTTTATGTTTAATGGGGGTGTTGTCTAAGAGAGGAGATGGAAGCCATTGGCAGTGACAGAGGCATTTGTGCTTGCAGGCTGCGGCCCCTGGACGTGGAGTTCATGAAGCGCCTGGGGAAGATCATGAACATCATTCCCGTCATCGCCAAAGCTGACACCATGACGCTGGAGGAAAGGCACGACTTTAAACTGAGGGTGAGTTGGCCCCAACCTCTGGCGTGAGGTTGTCCACAGACAGGCTGGCCTTGGCCAAGCAGAGATACATAGACAATAGGTGCAGGTGAAGGCTATTTAATGTGATCATGGCTGATCATCCACGATCAGAACCCCGTTCCTGCCTTCTCCCCATATCCCTTGATTCTGCTATCTTTAAGAGCTCTATCTAACTGTTTTGAATGCATCCAGTGAATCAGCCTCCACTGCCTCCTGTGGCAGTGAATTCCACAAATTCACAACTCTCTGTGTGAAAACATTTTTCCTCATGTCAGTTCTAAATGGCCTACCCCTTATTCTTAAACTGTGGCCCCTGGTTCTGGACTCTCCCAACATCGGGAACATGTTTCCTGCATCTAGTCTGTCCAATCCCGTAATAATTTTATATGTTTCTAAAATCCCTTTCATCCTTCTAAATTTCAGTGAATACAAGTCCAGTCGCTCCATTCTTTCATCATCCCGGGAATTAACCTCGTGAACCTGCGCTGCTCTCCCTCAATAGCAAGAATGTCCTTCCTCAAATTAGGTGTCTTAGTGTCTCTTAAAGGAACTTAGATGTCTCCCGTGGGGGAGGATGGACACAAAACGCTGGAGTAACTCAGCAAGTCACTGCGCCCTTTTGTGGTGACTCTTTGTATACCTTGTGTATGGAAAACAAAGATCTCACTGTGACATGTCACATGTATAATAAATGTATCATTCATTCATTCACTCACACATATTCATTCACTCACTCATTCATTCACTCACTCACTCACCTCCACCCCGCACTGCACTGACGCACGCAGGCAGGCACTCACGCACGCCACGCACGCACGACGCAAGCACGCACGCACGCACGCAACGCACGCACGCACGCACCGCAGCGCAAGCATACGCAACGCACGCACGCACGACAACATGCAGCAGGCAGGCACCACGCAGGCATTAATTCATTCACTCATTCATTAATTCACTCATTCATTCACTCACACACCATTCACTCACTCACTCACTCACTCACTCACTCACTCACTCACTCACTCACTCACTCATTCACCCACTCATTCACTCATTCATTCATTAATTCACTCACTCATTCACTCACTCACTCACTCACTCACTCACTCACTCACTCACTCACTCACTCACTCACTCACTCACTCACTCACTCACTCATTCACCCACTCATTCACTCATTCATTCATTAATTCACTCACTCATTCACTCATTCATTCATTAATTACCCCACTCATTCATTCACTCACTCACTCCATTTGTTCATTTACTCACTCATTCATTCATTCATTAATTCAGGTTAGTCAGCATCTCTGGAGAAAAGGAATGGGTGATGTTTCGGGTTGGAACCCTTCATCAGACTGTCTGAAGAAGGGTCTCAACCTGAAACATCACCTATTCCTTTTCTCCAGATGCTGCCTAAGTCTGCTGTGTTACTCCAGCATTTTGTGTCTGGCTTTGGTGTAACCCAACATCTGCAGTTCCTTCCTACACATACTGCGGAAGAAGGGAACAGCTTCTTCCCTACAGCCATTTTTTTGTAATGTATATGTATGCGTGTGTGTGTGTGATGACACACATTGAACTTTTTTTTCTCTTGTTTATCATATTGTTTACAGTGTACTATGTTTACATATTCTGTTGTGCTGCTGCAAGTAGGAATTGCATTGATCTCTCTGGGACACATGACAATAAAACACTCTTGACTGTCAGTGAGGTACTGATAAGGATCAGTGCAAGCTGCAGCGCAGGATCTGACCGTTCACTCAGACACTACACCCGCTCCCCCATCTGTACAAGTCGCACGTTCCTCTTACACAAGCTGCTAGACTGGAGCTTGTAGCACTGAAGCTGTCTGGCCCGAAGCATACAGACTCTGTTCCTAATAGAGGTTGTCTTCCACTAACTGATTTAATCAGGACCCAACCTGACCTGTCAGACTTCAAGCCCTCGTTCTTACTCTGAATCTTTGACTCTTTTATTTAGATGAACGGTGGTTTGGTTGTTTGGATTCAGAACTGGCTTATGGGCCTGTCCCACTTAGGCGTTTTTTCACGCGACTGCCGGCAACTGTCACGCACACACACACACACACACACACACACACACACACACACACACACACACACACACACACACACACACACACACACACACACACCATTCACCAGCCCGTTATGCAGGCGGGGGACAGGGCAAGCGGGGGGAGCGCTGTCTGAGTGAAATTCACACGGTGCAAAGCCAATGTGAGACAGACACATCGCGATGAACAGGAAGGGTGGCGTTGTTATTAAGACAGTGAAAGCATAGTGTACGGGAAGGGTCACGTACGTCCTTTAAGAGAGGGGGGAGAAGGAGTGAAGACCACTTTTAAGAAGCGAGAAATACACGGCTGTGAAGCTCGGCGGACATTAGCATTACCGGTCGGTTATCTTTGGTTCTGAAAACTACTGCTTACGTTCTTTTTCCCAATGAGCCAATGAAATTCACCAGTCAGTATCGGCCACAACCTACGAGAACCTCTGACAACCTTCGATCTCCTGGCGACCCATCTACGGCACGAGAATTCTCGCTATTCTCCATGGCGGTTTCATCCTGGGCGTCGCATATTTTTCAACGTTGAAAAATTCACGGCAACCATAATGAGGCCGCGACTCGTTCCCTGAATGCAGGAACTCCTCACGACCATGAATGCGACTCCCCGTCAACCACCCGCGAACATGTGGTGACCATGTGGCGACCGCATAGTCTCCTGCAGTCGCCTAAAAAGTCGCCTAGGTGGGACAGGCTCATTAATACATCTTCGAAGTAGGGTTGTGGTGGTGACCAGTGGAGTTCTGCAAGCATCTGCTGGGACCTCTGCCTGTGATATATATATATATATATATATATATATATATATATGTGTGTGAGATCTCTCTCTCTCTCTCTCTCACACACATATGTATGACGGATGTAAATGTAAAGGTAGACACAGAATGCTGGAGTAACTCAGCGGGTCAGACAGCATCTCTGGAGAGAAGGAATGGGTGATGCTTTGGCTCGAGACCATCAGACTGAAGAAGCCTGTTTTCATGCTGCAAATCTAAACTAAAATAAACCAAACTAAAACTCAGTGGGTCAGGCAGCATCTGTGGAAGGAATGTGCAGGTGAAATTTCGATTCGGAGAGTGGAACGAGATGGAAACATAGAAAATATGTGCAGGACTAGGCCATTCGGCCCTTCGAGCCAACACTGTCATTCAGTATGATTATAGCTGATCATCTAAAATCAGTACCCTGTTCCTGCTTTCTCCCCATATCCATTGATTCCATTAGCCCCGAGCTATATGTAACTCCCTGAGATTGGGGTTGAAAGGGAATTATGGGACTTGGGAAGGGGTGATGAGCCTTTACTTGGACAGAGGGGAAAATAGTGAGTAGGATGGTGGTAAATGTCAGAAAGATGTAAACGCACTGGGGAGCAAGGACATGGCGGATGAACTATTGCAGGTACTATTGCAATGTTTAAGAAACATTAGGACATGTACATGGATAGGACAGGTTTAGAGGGATATGGGCCAAATGCAGGCAAGTGGGACTAGTGTAGATGGGACACAGGTTGGTCAGTGTGGGCAAGTTGGGCCAAAGAGCCTATTTACATGCTCTGTGACTCAATAACTAAATATGTTCTTCACTGTGGGTAACACCAGCAATGTGCCTGAAATTCAAGAGAGTTATTGGACAGACGTGAGTGTCGTCGCTATTACTAAGGAGAAGGTGCTTGGGAAGTTGAAAGGGCTGAAGGTAGATAAGTCACCTGGACCAGATGGACTATTCCCCAAGGTTGGGAAAGAGGTGGCTGTAGAGATAGTGGAGGCGTTGGTAGTGATCTTTGAAGAATCACTAGCAGCTCCACGGCTACTCCTCTGTGCTGCCCCTGTTTTTCTTCATCTTCAAGATAATAATATTTTCAGATCATTACAGTGTCTCTTATTTTAGTGCACCAGTGTAAAACTCCTGACAATGCTATTTTAATCCCATCCCATTAACATGCTAAATACTGTGTTCAATAGCTGTGGAAATATTTCCATCTATGGACATTTTGTTCCCTTACAGGATACTGGGCTCATGTGATATACCTATTTCACATAAGCCCAATCCTACTGAAATAGGATCAGAAAATTAAAAAAAAATATGCAGATCTGAAATTTAAAAAACAGAAACTACTGGAAATACTCCGCAGGTCAGGCTGCATCTGCGGAGAGAGAAACAGAATTAACATTGCAGGTCGGTGTGACTGTCTGGCCTGCTGAGTGATTCCAGCGTTTTCTGCCTTTATTGCAAAAATAAGTCTAGTTGGCTTAAAATCTTTCATTAGGTATGTAGGTGACACGGTAGTAGAGTTCCTGCATTACAGCGCTTGCAGCACCAGAGACCCGGGTTCGATCCTGATGACGGGTGCTGTCTGTATGGAGTTTGTACATTCTCCCTGTGACCGTGTGGGTTTTCTCAGAGTTCTTTGGTTTCTGCTCACACTCCAAAGACGTACAGGTTTGTAGGTTAATTGGCTTGGAGGAAATGTTACAATTGTCCCTAGTGTGTGTAGCATGGTGTTAATGTGCGGGGAACGCTGGTCGGGGTTGTGTGAGTAGTCCTTGATTATGTTGAATTGTAATTGTAATTAAATTATGTATGTAAAAACATACAAGGAATTTGATTTGCCATCCAGTCATACCAAAGAAGCAGCAAGATACACAACTACATAAAAATTAACATTATCATCCACCATATTCCCCACTGTGGTGGAAGTATTATCTTCCTCCTTTTCTCCTGCGGTTGGGGCAGTCGAAACATCCGCAGTCGGGGCGATCGTAGTTCCCGAGTCGGGACGATCGAAGCTCCCGGGATCGGGGCGGTTGAAGCTCCTGCGGTTGGAGCTCCCAAAATCAATCCCTGACACAGGGACCGCGACCTCCACGATGTTAACTCCGCAGGCTCCCGCGGTTGGAGCTCCTGAAACCGAGCCCTGACACAGGGACCGCCAGCTCCACGATGTTAGGTCACAGTGCGGAAGGAGATATGATAGGGAAAAAGTCGCATCTCCGTCGAGGAATTAGATTTAAAACCGTTTCCACCACCCCCCCCATAGAATACAAAAGTAAAGCACACGGAACTGCAGATGTTGGGGTTTACAAGGGAAGATACAAAGTGCTGGAGTAACTCAGCGTGTCAGGCAGCGTCTTTGGTAAAAAGTGTAAATTGTCCCTAGTGTGTAGGATAGTGCTGGTGTATAAGGATTGCTGGTCGGTGTGGACTCGGTGGATTGAAGGGCCTGTTTCCGTGCTGTATCTCTATAATAAACTAAACTAAGCTTTTGCAAAACCAACTTGTGATGCTTTCTGTGGAAAGTGGTCTGTGGAGAAAGGTACATGGATAGGACAGGTTTAGAGGATATGGGCCAAACACAGGCAGGTGGGATTTGTGTATATGGGGAATGTTGGGCAGCGTGGACAAGTTAGGCCGAAGGATCTGTTTCCACGCTGTATGACTCTATGGTCAGAAGCGGCACGGTGGCGCAGCGGTAGAGTTGCCGCCTCACAGCGCCAGAGACCCGGTTTCGATCCTGACTACGGGTGCTGTCTGTGCGCAGTTTGTACGTTCTCCCCGTGACCTGTGTGGATTTCTCCGGGTGCTCCGGTTTCCCCCCCACACTCCAAAGATGTACAGGTTTGTAGGTTGATTGGCTTAGGTGTAAATGTAAAAATTGCCCCTGGTGTGTGAGGGATAGTGTTAATGTGTGGGGATCGCTGGTTGGTGCAGGCTCAGTGGGCTGGAGGGTCTGTTTCCGTGCTGTATCTGTAAACTAAAACTACAAAAGAAGCATTGGTACCTTGCCAAAGTCACATTGTCTTCTGGGGAAGTAGAGGCGTTGATGTGCTTTCTTGATCATAGTGGGATCAATTCCAATAAAACAGGTTATTTTCAGAGCCACTATCAGTAACCAATGAGATGATTCATGGTTCAGCGTGTTCATTCAGAGGGATATTTATAGATGTAGCAAGCTTATTGAAAATAAAGTGACTTTTTTTTTTAAGGGGGAGCAATATTTACTTGCTTATATGAACATACTGTATCCTTCTTGCAATGTTTTTTTAGTTTAGTTTAGAGATACAGCGCGGAAACAGGCCCTTCGGCCCACCGGGTCCACACCGACCGCATATTAACACCATCCGACACCCAATAGGAACAATTTACATTTACCAAGCCAATTAACCTACAAACCTGTACGTCTTGGGAGTGTGGGAGGAAACTGAAGATCACGGAGAAAACACACACAGGTCACGGAGAGAACGTACAAACTCCGTACAGACAGCACCCGTAGTCGGGATCGAACCTGGGTCTCCGGTGCTGCAAGCGCTGTGTAATGCCCCTGTCCCACTTAAGAAACCTGAACGGAGACTTTGCGCCCCACCCAAGGTTTCCGTGCGGTTCCCGGAGGTTTTTGTCAGTCTCCCTACCTGCTTCCACTACCTGCAACCTCCAGCAACCACCTGCAACCTCCGGGAACCGCACGGAAACCTTGGGTGGGGCGCAAAGTCTCCAGAGGTTTCCGTTCAGGTTTCCTAAGTGGGACAGGGGCATAAGTGGGACAGGGGCATAAGGCAGCAACTCTACCGCTGCGCCACCGTGCCGCCAATGATTCATTGATTGAAAGATACAACATGGAAACAGGCCCTTCGGCCCATCAAGTTAATGCCAACCATCGATCACGCAGTTCGATGTTATCCCACTTTCTCATCCACTCCCTACACACTGGGGGCAATTTACAGAGGGCCGATTAACCTACGTCTTTGGAGTGTGGAAGGAAACCGGAGCATCCGGTGGAAACCCATGTGGTCATAGGAAGAACGTACAAACTCCGTACAGACAGCACCCGTAGTCAGGATGGAACCCGTGTCTGTGGCGCTGAGAGGTAGCAACTCTACCGCTGTGCCACCTTGATGACGTTTGCAAACTGCTGGGCATTTCTGATCTATGCAGCACATTCTGTAACAATGATTGTGTAATAATAGCTCCTTGTTACAAAAAACCCAGTGAGCGATCATCGCAATTCTCTTTGCACTCGTAACACCAGGTCCGGAAAGAGATGGAGTCGAACAATATCGAGTACTACCCACAGCGGGAATTTGATGAGGACATGGAGGATAAGACGGAGAACGACAAGATCAGGGTGAGTGGGAATCCAACAGTACGTACCAATCAGGTAAACATTCGACCCTTCTTCCCCAGATGTTCACAGGTAGCAACTGCATTGTTGGAAGCATGTGTCATGTTGCAAGGAACTTCATATACTGAGGAGGTTTAGTTTCAGAGATACTGCAGGGGAAAAGGCCCTTCGGCCCATCGAGTCCATGCCAACCATCGATTGCCCGTTCACATTGTTTCTATGCTATCCCACTTTCTCATCCGCTCCCTACACAC
The DNA here is from genome assembly GCF_010909765.2 of Amblyraja radiata. NCBI lineage: Eukaryota > Metazoa > Chordata > Chondrichthyes > Rajiformes > Rajidae > Amblyraja > Amblyraja radiata. Next base: position 17,970,300 of record NC_045993.1, read on the forward strand.
CTGGGGCATTTTACAGAGGGCCATTTAACCAACAAACCCGCACGTCTTTGGGACGTGGTCACAGGGAGGCAGCATAGTGATGCAGCGATAGGGTTGCTGCCTCACAGAGCCAGCGACCCGGGTTCAATCCTGACCACGGGTGCTGTCTGTGTGGAGTTTGCATGTTCTCCCTGTGACCCCATGGTTTTTCATTAGGTGCTCTGGTTTCTTCCAACATTCCAAAGATGTATAGGCCTGCAGGTTAATTGGCCTGTAAAATAGTAAGATTAAACGAGAACTTACCAGTTTGAAGTTTGATCTGTATTTTATGAGGAGTTACGATGAGGGTATTACGTGAAGAACCCGCTCAGTGCGCAGGCGCGGCATACTTCCAAGCAGCGGTGTGGAATCACAGATAGACACAGTTATTTTGAAGTAAACATAGTAAAGATAAGGAGACATCAATTTATTAGTTTGATCCATATAATGAGGGTGGGAGCGGAGGGCACGTAATACCCTCATCGTAACTCCTCATAAAATACAGATCAAACTTCAAACTGGTAAGTTCTCGTTTAATCTTACTATTTTACTTCGGAGTCACGTGAGTGACTACGTGAAGATTTCAAAGCTCTGTGATTTCAAACCGTGTAACAGTTTCATTTCACTCACTGCCGAAGTTCTTGAGGGAGGAAGTGTTATCGTAATCAACCAATGAGTCTATTTGTAGAAAAACACAATGGTATTTTTTAAACAATAACAACAAAGAATTAAGTTGCTCTCCTGGGCTTAAATTAAATATTTGCAGTTCGTAAATCTTTACTGCAAATAAACCAGGTTTTGCCAACGGCTTATTATAAAATTTCTGAACGGTCTTTTCCCTTCCCACCATCCTGCTGTAGCCAGGATGTGGTCTATAGGCATGTCCATTCTTTAGCCGTCGACATGGATGCTGCCCTGGTGGAATAAAATTTGTACATGTTAGTGTTTATCCCAGCAGTTTCTAGCACCTGCTTGAGCCATCTCGCAATGGTTTGGCTCGTACCCCACCATAAGGTTTTTGTGACTGACCCACAAGGCTTTTCATCTCCCTCGAATATTCTGGTTGTGTCTATGTAGGATAGTAGGTGGGTCATGGCACATAACCGTGGTTCTGGTGGGTAAGCCACGACTGGATTAGGTGTTCCTGGTCTGCTCTGTTTGACCAGTCGCTGGATAACGACAGATCTGGCTAAAAGAAGATATGAGGTTGCTTTGGCAAGTAAGGTAAAAGTAAATCCGAAGGGTTTCTACCGCTATATTAATAGCAAAAGGGTAACGAGGGATAAAATTGGTCCATTAGAGAGTCAGAGTGGCCAACTATCTGCAGAGCCAAAAGAGATGGGGGAGATATTGAACAGTTTCTTTTCTTCGGTATTCACCAAGGAGAAGGATATTGAATTATGTGAGGTAAGGGAAACAAGTAGAGTAGCTATGGAAACTATGAGGATCAAAGAAGAGGAAGTACTGACACTTTTGAGAAATATAAAAGTGGATAAGTCTCCAGGTCCGGACAGGATATTCCCCTAGGACATTGAGGGAAGTTAGTGTAGAAATAGCAGGGGCTATGGCAGAAATATTTCAAATGTCATTAGAAACGGGAATAGTGCCGGAGGATTGGCGTACTGCGCATGTTGTTCCATTGTTTAAAAAGGGGTCTAAGAGTAAACCTAGCAATTATAGACCTGTTAGTTTGACGTCAGTGGTGGGCAAATTAATGGAAAGAATACTTAGAGATAATATATATAAGCATCTGGATAAACAGGGTCTGATTAGGAACAGTCAACATGGATTTGTGCCTGGAAGGTCATGTTTGACTAATCTTCTTGAATTTTTTGAGATGTTACTCGGGAAATTGATGAGGGTAAAGCAGTGGATGTTGTGTATATGGACTTCAGTAAGGCCTTTGACAAGGTTCCTCATGGAAGGTTGGTTAAGAAGGTTCAATGGTTGGGTATTAATGGTGGAGTAGCAAGATGGATTCAACAGTGGCTGAATGGGAGATGCCAGAGAGTAATGGTGGATGGTTGTTTGTCAGGTTGGAGGCCAGTGACGAGTGGGGTGCCACAGGGATCTGTGTTGGGTCCACTGTTGTTTGTCATGTACATCAATGATCTGGACGATGGTGTGGTAAATTGGATTAGTAAGTATGCAGATGATACTAAGATAGGTGGGGTTGCGGGTAATGAAGTAGAGTTTCAAAGTCTACAGAGAGATTTATGCCAGTTGGAAGAGTGGGCTGAAAGATGGCAGATGGAGTTTAATGCTGATAAGTGTGAGGTGCTACATCTTGGCAGGACAAATCAAAATAGGACGTACATGGTAAATGGTAGGGAATTGAAGAATGTAGGTGAACAGAGGGATCTGGGAATAACTGTGCACAGTTCCCAGAAAGTGGAATCTCATGTAGATAGGGTGGTAAAGAAAGCTTTTGGTGTGCTGGCCTTTATAAATCAGAGCATTGAGTATAGAAGTTGGGATGTAATGTTAAAATTGTACAAGGCATTGGTGAGGCCAATTCTGGAGTATGGTGTACAATTTTGGTCGCCTAATTATAGGAAGGATGTCAACAAAATAGAGAGAGCACAGAGGAGATTTACTAGAATGTTGCCTGGGTTTCAGCAACTAAGTTACAGAGAAAGGTTGAACAAGTTAGGGCTTTATTCTTTGGAGCGCAGAAGGTTAAGGGGGGACTTGATAGAGGTTTTTAAAATGATGAGAGGGATAGACAGAGTTGACGTGGAAAAGCTTTTCCCACTGAGAGTAGGGAAGATTCAAACAAGGGGACATGACTTGAGAATGAAGGGACTGAAGTTTAGGGGTAACATGAGGGGGAACTTCTTTACTCAGAGAGTGGTAGCTGTGTGGAATGAGCTTCCAGTGAAGGTGGTGGAGGCAGGTTCGTTTTTATCATTTAAAAATAAATTGGATAGTTATATGGATGGGAAAGGAATGGAGGGTTATGGTCTGAGCGCAGGTATATGGGACTAGGGGAGATTATGTGTTCGGCACGGACTAGAAGGGTCGAGATGGCCTGTTTCCGTGCTGTAATTGTTATATGGTTATTATATGGTTATATGGTCTGGAGCTGTGATCATGTTGTCCAGTCGCAATAGGTGTAGTGACTGGACCCTCTGAGCGGATACAAGTGCCATCAACATGAGCGTCTTTAGTGTAGCTTGCTCGAGGCCGGGGGATCTGGCTGGTGGCCATTCCCTGAGATATGTCAGGACCACACTGATATCCCAAATATGGGTATACCTGGGCTTAGGGCTTGATATTGTAAATGCCCTTCATCAGTTTTACCACCAGTGGATGGGATCCCATCGCCTGTTGTCCTGGCGCTGGTTTGAGAAAAGCAGAAAAAGCACTCTGCGCTGTGTTGATGGCACTGTAGCTGATCCCTACATCGTGGTGTAGATTGGCCAGGAACTCCAGTATGTTGGTGGCTGTAGCTGTTGCGTATGTTGTCCCTGTTTCCTGGCAGTACTTCTCCCTTTTTTGATGCTGGTTAAGTACTGCCTCTTGGTGGATGTTCGAAGGGGTGCCGACATGGTGGTGATGGTTTGTTTGGACAATCCCAGTTCCAGGTAAGGTCTGTTCAAACTTGCAACCCAGACGTTTAATTTTCTCATGGCATGGGTGTTTAGCTTACCTGGTAGGTAAGTAGCTGATAGCCAAATATGTCTTTCGACACACCATTGCCAAATCATGTTGACCAATTTGTCGCATGATAATGATTTTATGCCACCCATATGGTTAATATAAGCCATCACCGTAGTATTTATCAATTTGTAACCGAACATGCAAGTGCTGCATATTAGATACATATGCTTTTAAACCATAAAAGGCGCCCAACATCTCTAGATAGTTAATGCCCAGTGTAAGTAGTAATGATGACTCTAGGTTAGTCCATCTACCACTTGTGCTGGATATGGAGTTAGTCGCTCCCCAGCCTTGAGCACTGGCATCTGTTTGAATAACTAAAGTAGGGTTAGTGATAAAGATAGGGCTGAAACTATGCCAAACGTTTTCTGCCCACCACTGTAGCTCTGATATTGCTTCAGTGGGTAAGTTCATGACACGATCATAGTGACCTGTATGTCGTTTTATTGCCTGTACCTTTGCTCTCTGTAAATTTTTTGATAGTGCAAAGGTCCAAATTGTGTATGCCGGAAATGCTGCTACCATTTCCCCAATTACTCTTGCTACTTGTCGAATAGTTGGTCGCTCGTTGACCATTAAATTGTTGCATGATTGTGCTAATTCAACCATTTTTGCCTTTGGCAAGGTAACAGTCATATGGACTGAGTTAATTGTGAAGCCCAGGTAGTCCATGATAGTGGATGGCTTCAACTTAGATTTATCTGGATGTAGGACGAACCCCAGAGTTTCGAGGAGCTGTTTTGTAGCTGATACTGCTGCCACAGCCATATTCCATCGTTTTCCCTACTATCAGAATATCCTCCAGATATGCCATGACAATATGTTTTTGTTTTCTTAGTATTGCCATGGCTGGGTTCAATATTTTGGTGAATAATCTTGGGCTGAAGTTAGCCCATAGGGCAATGCTTTGTACCATCCAGATAAATTTTAGGTATCTGCGATGATCCTTGTATATGGGTACTAGATAGTAAGCATCTTTAAGATAAATGCTTGCCATGAAGTGTCCTTTGGAATTCAGTTGTTTGGCAGTAACATATGTCTCCATTTTGAAATGTATATACTTAACAAATTTGTTTAGTGATGTTAAGTCAATGATGATGCGACAGCCACCATCTTTTTTGGTTTTAGTGAATATATTCGATACAAATTCCAAAGGTTCATGTTTGGTCTTTTCGATGACCCCCTTTGTGATAAGTCTCACCAGTTCAGCTTGTCCCTCACGTTTCTCTTTGACGGAGGGAGAAATACCCTTTGGGGCCATTGTTGAACTGGCGGCGTTTTTTCTGACATGAATTGTATTTTATATCCACTAATGCTGTTGAGTATATACTTGTCACTCGTGACCATACCCCATGCTTCTTTAAACAAGTGTAATCTCCCCCCTGTTAATAAAGCACCCTTATTCTCTATATGCTGGTAGGGACCAGACCCACCTACCTCCATGGTTATTGGCGATTCTGTTTCTTCATTTTCCTGAAGATTTTGTTCTGACGTGCTGGCGATGTTGGGGGGAGGCGCATTTTCCAGAGGGTCCGCTGCGGGCCCTGATCTAAAAAGATCTTTGGGGATAATGTGCGGACCCCAAGCGTTCACCAGTCCCATATTGCGGACGTCGACTGGTGGATGCCGTGGGGTGCTGCCGCTTGGGTATCGGAGGTCTTGGTTTGCTCGTTCCGGGGCCTGCCCTCATTAGGCCGAAGGTTTTTGATGGGTCTCCATGGAACGAGCAAAGGCTGTGATGGCCGACGTCAGGAGCCTTAGGATCCGCTGTAGCTTGAGTTCTTGGGATCGGATGTGTGACCCCACATGCCCCCAGATTTTTTTATTTTATTTTTTTAAATTTTTATTTTTTTTAAATTTTATTAGAAGTTAATACAATACAAAACAATACAGTGGCACCTAATTTTAGGTGCCAACTATGTCATACCGTAATCCATTCCATGTACAACCTCTGGTTTTATGTTATGAGAAGTGCCCCCAGATTTCTTTGAGGGCCTCACAGTTTTCTGGTGCTGTGTGTTGTTTCAGCACCTCAGCGAGCACCTTTTCCAGTAATGGTTGATGCTGGCCGCCATTCTTGGTTCCAGCGGTGCTCCAGCCCGTGGGGTTGCTACAAGCGGTCCATCACACCCAACAGCTCTTCATGTTCCTGCACCCCTGGCATACTCCCGAATTCGTCCGCCTGCCCCTGTTCCAGACCAGCCCAGCCCTGGTCACCAATGCTAGCCTCCAGTAATGAGGGAGCAGAGGGCAGTGCATGAAACACTGTGGAGGGGGTGCCTGACCTCCCTCCGCGAGAGCGCTCTTTCTGCGCATCTCGCTGGAGCTGCTCCAATAGCTGTTGGATGCAGCTCAGGCGGCTGTCTCTCCTCCATTTAGGTGGAGACATGTCCCCGTCCGACGAATCGGACGCCACCGGCCGGATGCCTGTTCGGATGGCTAGACATCCAGCCCGCAGTTCAGGCACTAGCGGGACTGGGCTCGGCGCGGTGATGGGGATAGCGGAGCGCCCGGTAATTGTTCCTACCGCCTTCTTCTGGAGCTTTTGTGCCTTGTAGTAGCGAGAGCGCCCCTCAAGCAGCGCGTCTCGCAGGCACCTGCTCCGTGAGCCGCTCCAGCGGCTCAGGCGGCTCTCTCTCCCCCCATGTGGGTGGAGAGACGTCCCGTCCGAAATCGGGAACACCTGCCGGATGCCTCTTCGGGTGGCTATGCATCCAGCCCGCTGCTCAGGTACTAGCGGGCTGGGCTCGGCACGGTGTCGGGGAATTAGAGGAACACCGGGTAACGCTCCTACCGCCTGTTGCTGCCCCCCTCCCCGACGGGAAAACGTTCCTCCTTGAACGGGGGACAGTTTTGTTCCAGAGCCTTTTTCTCTGCCTGTAAAAAACACAAGCAGAAAAAGGCTCACCTGTAAAAGAAAACCCGACCTCAGGGTACTCACCTGACGGTCCGTTTCATTCTGTAGCGGGAGAGCCTAACTCCCGTTGCAGCCGCTGTTGCACTGCTGGCGTAATGCCGCACCTGCGCATTGAGCGGGTTCTTCACGTAGTCACTCACGTGACTCCGAAGTAAAATTATCCCTGGTGTCTAAGATAGAACGAGTGTATGGAAGATGGACACAAAATCACAGTCACAGTTTAAGGATAAGGGGGAAATCATTTAGGACTGAGATGAGAAAAACATTTTCCACACAGTGAGTGGTGAACCTGTGGAATTCTCTGCCACAGAAGGTAGTTGAGGCCAGTTCATTGGCTATATTTAAGAGGGAGTTAGATGTAGTGGCTAAAGGGATCAGGGGGTATGGAGAGAAGGCAGGTACAGGATACGGAGCTGGATGATCAGCCATGATCATATTGAATGGTGGTGCAGGCTCGAAGGGCCGAATGGCCTACTCCTGCACCTATTTTCTATGTTTCTAAAATGCTGGAGTAACTCAGCGGGACAGGCAGCATCTCTGGAGAGAAAGAATGGGTGACGTTTCGGGTCGAGACGCATGTCAGGGGAGTGTGCGGCACATCGATAAGGGAGTGTATAGATAAGGAAGTGTAAGGTGTGGAAACAGGACAAAGGGAATAGAGATCAAGGAAAATCATTGTTAGTTGGGAGAAGGTAACAACAAAGCAGAAATAAAATGTAGTCGGAGACAGTAAGACTGGTCGGAGACTGGGAAGGGGGAGGGATGGAGAGAGAGGGAAAGCAAGGGCTACTTAAAGTTAGAGAAGTCAATGTTCATGCCGCTGGGGTGTAAGCTACCCAAGCGAAATATGAGGTGTGTATGGATGTTGGTCGACATGAACTCAGTGGGCTGAATGGCCTATTTCCATGCTGTATCTCTAAACTAAACCTGCATAGTCCAAGCCCAAGATCAGGATCGAGCGTGGGTCTCTACTCGCTGTGTCTCCGCGCCGCCCCTCCTGGTGAAAGTCCCCGCGTGAAGCATGAGCCGGGCAGACAGCAACACTGCCTGACATGGATCGTGCCCATCCTCTTCACTGCCGTGTGCCGGGGCAGCAGGGCGAAGGCCGCGGACGCCAACAGCATCAACAAGCTCATCAGGAAGGCTGACTCCGTCCTGGGGGCAGAGTTGGATTCACATGAGATGGTCTTGGAGGGGAGGATGCTCCTCAAACTGCGGAGCATCCTGGACAATACAGCTCACCCCCTCCGTGACACACTGGTCAACCTGAGGAGCACCTTCAGCAACAGACTGGTTCCACCAAGATGCAGCACAGAATGCCACAGGAGATCCTTCTTCCCTGTGGCTATCAAACTGTACAACTCCTCCCCCTTCTGTCGTGGGGGAGACTGAGACTGACTCCCCCCCCCCCCAATTTTTGCACATCCACAATCCTGGACTTTCCACTCGTCACTTTAACCATGTGTTTCTTGGATCTTGTTGTGTTTTATGACAGTTGGCAGACTAATTTCCCTCCTGGGATAAATAGAGTTGTGTGGTGTATTAATGTTGTTATTCTCCGCCCTGCAGGAAACCATGCCCTTTGCCATCATCGGCAGTGACACGGAATATCAAATAAACGGGAAAAGAGTCCTGGGGAGGAAAACCCCCTGGGGGATCATTGAAGGTGAGTGGTGTGGAGCGATGGGCTTCCAGCGTCTTTGGAACGTATCGTGTCACTGATAGAATAGTTTTGTTTAGAGATACAGCACGGGAACAAGTCTTTCAGCCCACCGAGTCCACACCGACCAGCGATCCCCACATACTAACATACAGGTTCATTGGTTTGGTATCAATGTGAATTGTCCCTAGTGTGTGTAGAACAGTGTTAATGTGCGGGGATCGCTGGTCAGTGTGGACTCGGTGGGCCGAAGGGCCTGTTTCCGTGGCGTATCTCTAAACTACATTAAACTAAACAAAGGTAGACAAAAATGCTGGAGAAACTCAGCGGGTAAGGCAGCATCTATGGAGCGAAGGAATAGGCAATGTTTCGGGCCGGTTTCAGCCCGAAACGTTGCCTATTTCCTTCTCTCCATAGATGCTGCCTCACCCGCTGAGTTTCTCCAGCATTTTTGTCGGAAGAATGGTTTCGGCCCGAAACGTTGCTTATATCCTTCGCTCCATAGATGCTGCCTCACCTGTTGAGTTTCTCCAGCATTTTTGTCTACCTTCGATTTTCCAGCATCTGCAGTTCCTTCTTAAACTAAACCAAACTTAGTTCTACACACACTAGGAACAATTTACAATTTTATCGAAGCCAATTAACCTACAAACCTTTACGTCTTTGGAGTGTGGGAAGAACCAGAACACCCGGATAAAACCCACGCGGTCCCGGGGTTCTTCTTGGTTCTTCTTGGTTTCTTGGTCCTCCAAAATATTCCAAATGGAATTTAAACTGGAGGTGGTACCCCATCTCCCCCCTCCCCCACACCTCTCCCCCTCCCCTCTCTCCTCCCCTCCCCCTCCCCCACCCCTCTCTCCTCCCCCTCTCCATCTCCCTCTCCTCATCCCTCTCCCTCTCCTCCCCTCCTCCCACCCCCATCCCTCTCTCCCCCACCCCCTTCCCTCTCTACCCCACCCCCTTCCCTCTCTCCCTCCGCCCCTTCCCCCTACCCCTCTGTCCCTCTGTCACCACTCCCCCTACCCCTCCCTCCCCACTCTTCCACTTCTCTCCCCCCCCTCCCCTCCCACTCTCCCTCCCCACTCTCTCCCCTCTCTCCCCCCACCCCTCTCCCCCTCCCTCCACACTCTTCCCCCACCCTCCCCTACCCCATCTTCCTCCTCCCCATCCCTCCCCCACACCTCTCTCCCCCATCCCTCTCTCCTCCCGTACCCCACCCCTCTCTCCTCCCCCTCTCCATCTCCCTCTCCTCACCCCTCTCCCTCTCCCTGCCTGCAGTCATACACAATAATAAATAACAAAACATACAATAAACACAAATTAACATCCACCACAGTGAGTTCACCAAGCACCTCCTCACTGTGATGGAGGCAAAAGTCTTAGTCTTGGGGTGAATGTACAAACTCCGTACAGACAACACCTGTAGTCAGGATGGAACCCGGGTCTCTGGCGCTGTGAAGCAGCAACTCTACCGCTGCACCACTGTGCGGCCCTCGCTGTTGTGGTCAACAACCTCTCTCTGCTGCCGGCAGGTTTGCTTCCTTGTTCAGTCAAGGCCACAGCGTCTCATTTCCCTTCTGTCAGGTTTCCTCTCATCCTCTGGCAATCCAGGGAAAACAACCCTTGTCTCTCCAGCCTCTCCCTCTGGCTAATATCCCTTAATCCAGGCATCATTCTGTTAAACAGGGAGAGGGAAAGATAGATCAGCCATGATTGAATGGTGGAGTAGACTCGATGGGCCGAATGGCTTAATTCTGCTCCTACGACTAATGAACTTAAGGGTCTGAAGAAGGATCTCGACCCGAAACGTCACCCATTCCTTCTCCAGAGATGCTGCCTGTCCCGCTGAGTGACTCCAGCATTTTGTGTCTATCTTTGGTGTAAACCAGCATCTGCAGTTCCTGGACGGCATGGATTGGCAACATTTTGGGATCTTCAATGACCCAAAACATCATCTGTCAACGCCCTCCACAGATTCTGCCTGACCCACTGAGGTCTTCCAACACTTTGTGCTTTATTTAAGCTACACTATATCACCTGCCTTACCATCCTTGTCTTAACAATGAATATAAGTATATATGAAGTAAGTATATATAAATATGTAATTATATATTGTCTATATAAACACCCCGCATGTATTCACCTCATCATGGAACACGCCCCCCACACACTACACACTGTGTGTACATGCCCCTCACATGCTACACACTGTGTGTACATGCCCCTCACATGCTACACATGCATGGACACACACCTCACACGGTACACATCATGTGGACACATGTATCACACAGTACACATGCATGGATACGCCCCTCACACGCTACACACACACACATGGACACACCATCCCGTTACATTGCGATCTCTCCGAAGATGCTGCCTCATCCTCACCTGCTTTTGCCCTTTCCCTCCAGTTGAGAACGTCACTCACTGCGAGTTTCCTCTTCTCCGGGACCTCATCGTCAGGTAACTGCAAACATGCATCTCTGTCTCTCTCTATCTCTCTGTCTCCATCTGTCTCTCTCCCTCTCTCTCTTTCTTATGTCTCTCACTTTGTCTGTCTGTCTGTCTAGCTCTCTGTCTCTGTTTCTGGCTCTCTGTCTGGCTCTATCTCTCTGTCTCTCTATCTTTCTCACTCTGTCTGTCTGTCTGTCTCTCTCTTTCTCTCTCTTTCTGTTTCTCTCTCTCTCTGTCTCTCTCTCTGTCTGTCTCTCTGTCTGTCTCTCTCTGTCTGTCACTCTCTGTCTCTCTCTGTCACTCTGTCTGTCTCTCTGTCTCTCTCTGTCTGTCTGTCTCTCTCTCTGTCTCTCTCCCAGGCATTCTCTGTCTCTCTCTCTGTCTGTCTCTCTCTCTGTCTCTGTCTCTGTCTGCCACTCTCTGTCTCTCTCTGGATTGTTTTCTCTGGAATGCCAGAGACTGAGGGGAAACTGAGGCGTCGATAGGGTAGACAGTCAGAACCTTTTTCCCAGGGTGGAAATGTCAAAGACTAGAGGACATATCGAGAGGGGCAAAGTTTAAAGGAGATGTGCGGGCAAGATATTTACAGAGGGGGGGTGGGTGCCTGGAACATGCTGCCAGAGGTGGTGGTGGAGGCAGATACGATAGTGGCGTTTAAGAGGCTTTTAGACAGTCACATGGAAATACAGGGAATGGAGGGGTCTGGATCGTGAGCAGGCAGAGATTAGTTGAACTTGGCTTCATGTTCGGCACGGACATTGAGGAAGGATGTGCTGGCTCTGGAGAGGGTCCAGAGGAGGTTTACAAGAATGATCCCAGGAATGAGTGGGTTAACATATGATGAGCGTTTGACGTCACTGGGCCGATATTCACTGGAGTTTAGAAGAACGAAGGGGCACATCATTGAAATGTACAGAATAGAGCTTGGATAGAGTGGATGTGGAGAGCATGTTTCCACTAGTGGGAGAGTCTTGGACTAGAGGCCACAGCCTCAGAATTAAAGGACGTTCATTTAGGAAGGAGATGAGGAGGAATTTCTTTAGTCAGAGGGTGGTGAATCTGTGGAATTCTTTGCCACAGAAGGCTGTGGAGGCAAAGTCAGTGGATATATTTAAGGCAGAGGTAGATAGATTCTTGATTAGTACGTGTGCCAGAGATTATGGGGAGAAGGCAGGAGAATGGGGTTAGGAGGGAGAGGTTAATCAGCCACGATTGAATGGAGTAGACCTGATGGGCCGAAGGGCCTAATTCTACTCCTCATGATCTTGTGGGCTGAAGGGCCCATCCCTGTGCTGTTCAGCTGTGTATGATGCTGTCTCTCTGTCTCTCTTTCTCTCCTGCATCCCTCTGCGCTGCCCACATCTCCAGGACCCACCTCCAGGATCTCAAGGAGGTGACCCACAACATTTTCTACGAGACGTACCGGGCGAAACGTCTGAATGAGAACGGGAACCTCGGCACCGGCGCGGAGGAGGTCCACGAGAGCAACCTCTGAAGCTGCCCCGACCCAGCCAAGCCTCCGCCCCACACCCCCTGTGTCTGAGCTCACTTTTGTAACAGGTCTATTGTAGAGGTACAGCCGAAACACAAAACTACCGTTTACCAGAGTGGGGAGGGGTCTGCTCTCTGCTCTGTACTTTAAGAGTGAATGTGATTCCTATTGAATTGTTGATTTAATGTTAATCTTCCCAATACCCGTCAACCTCAAGGCCTGATGATACCACTCCCCCTGGACTTTCCCATGTTTAGTTTTAGTTTAGTTTAGAGATACAGCGCGGAAACAGGCCCTTCGGCCCACCGAGTCCGCACCGACCAGCGATCCTCGCACACTAACACTATCCTACACACACTAGGGTCAAATTTTTACATTTACACCTAATCCAATCAACCTACAAACCTGCACGTCTTTGGAGTGTGGGAGGAAACTGAAGATCTCAGAGAAAACCCACACAGGTCACGGGGACAACGTACAAACAGGCAGCACCCGTAGTCGGGATTAGACACAGCGTGTAGATTATTGAACCATGTTCACGGTAGATCTCAAACTACTTCTCACACTGCTATTCACACACGTGTATCACAACACGCATGTTGAATGACGTGGAGCTATGAATTGTAGTTGTTTCTGGACCGCGGGCGGAGAGCGGACCTGTGGCTGCAAAAGCTGCTGGGGTACAGGCAGGGCAGCACGGGTTTTGACGAGACATCAGTCGTTGGGCTGGGGAACCCAGTATGGGATCCCACTTATGACACCATGTAATAAGTCGAGTCGTACACACGTCAAGATACAACATATTTATTAAAGTCTACTTACAGCATCGGTCTGGAGGACGTTACAGTAACTAGCAGCTACTCAGACTGAATTACGTAAGCAAGCTCTTGGTAATATAAATCGCATATTAGGTGGAGCTACTACTAACAAGCATTACGATTGGTTAGCAAGAAATAACCGAACCAAAGCTCCCAAGCCCAGCTTCCAGCGAGTACCCTGAGACCACTTGAGACCAAAGATCCTATAGCGAGCAAGATAGACCACTCGACGAAAAAGACGTAGTACGGTCATGGGCAGATTCATGGGTAATTTTCGGCCCCATTTCAGTAACCGGCTTCCGTCTCCGCACCAAAGATCCCATAGCGGAGCAATGATAACTAGTGCGGTGACGGAAGCCGGTTATGGAAACATCCTCGTAAAAATAAAAGTTATTTGGGAAAAACCTTCTCCTCATTTTCAGAATTATAATTTATTAACACAAACTGTTCCCCAGCAACGTTGAGTCGGGTCGGGTTATGGAAATGGATTTAAAAAAAGGCCCACTTGCCGCTCCGTTGCGTACTACACGTCAGCCCATTGCATTTAGCAGGAGTGATCTATCTTGCTTCGCTATAGGATTTTTGCTTGAGACCAGGTCTATTGTAAAACCTGCTGTCTGGATCACACTGATGTGCAAACTGCTGGGGTTCAATTACAAGGAAAGAATCCCCCTGGGTTTCAAATCCATTGGGCTTTTTCCTGAAATTATTAGTCAAATTCACGTTTTAAAAACCACATTTATTCCATGAAATGCTCAGGATTACTATTCCATTTCTTCAGGTTTAGTAAAGCATAAACAAGCATGAAAGTAGTCAGCAACCTGGGCTTTTGAAAAATATATGTCAAACTCTCCGATCCAAATTAGTTTAGTTTTGAGATAGAGCACAGAAACAAGCCCTTCAGCCCACCGAGTTCGCGCTGACCAGCGATCCACGCACACTAACACTATCCTACACACACACACACACACTAGGGACAAATTTTACATTCACACCAGGCCGATTGGCCTACAAAACCTGTATGTCTTTGAAGTATGGGAGGAAACCGAAGATCTCGGAGAAAACCCACGTGGTCACGGGAAGACCTTACAAACTCCGTACAGATAAGCACCCGTAGTCAGGATCGAACCCGGGTCTTTGGCACAGTGAGGCAGCAACTCTACCGCTGCGCCACCATGCCGCCTAATACACGTCATGCTGGTGTACACAATCCACGCCACAACATATATTTAGCTCCTCCTAAAATGGCCCAATTATGTAGAGTGTCACCCGTTGTAACAGTGAGGTGTGATTCTTGGTGGGTGGGCTTGTGCGGGGGGGGGGGGGGGGGGTGTCTGAACAGTGTTGCTACTCACTAACCAGTGGAGGAATGAAGCAGGGGGGACTATTCGACCTGCACCAATGTAACTCAGTTGGTAGGTAGACACAAAATGCTAGAGTAACTCTAAAGGAACAGGTCACTCTCCCCTGACTCTCAGACTGAAGAAGTATCTTGACCTCTTTATTTCCTCGACCTTACAGTGGGTTCTGTTTCAACTGTACTCATCTGCAGGTAATCTCACCCATCCTCCACCCCAACTCCTGTCCATCCAACACACTCCATCTCTGGCTGTTGTCTGCCATCTGTCTCTCCACCCCCGCTCACCCCCCCTCTGATGTATCTCCCAATTACTTGCCAGGCATTGGCCTGCCCCTCTCCTCTACCCGTTTTCTTTCCTTCCCCCTCCACCACAATCAGTCTAAATAAGGGTCCCGACCCGAATGTCACCTCTCCATGTTCTCCAGAGATGCTGCCTGATCTGCTGAATTGAATTGATTGATGCAGCATAAAAACAGGCCCTTCGGCCGACCGAATCCATGCTGACCATCGATCACCCATTCACACTGGTTCTATGTTATCCCACTTTCTCATCCACTCCGTACACACCAGGGGCAATTTACAGAGGGCCAATTAACCTACAAACCCGCACGTCTTTGGGATGTGGGAGGAAACCAGAGCACCCCGAGGAAACCCACGCGGCCACAGGGAAAATGTGCAAACTCCACACAGACAGCACCCGAGATCAGGATGGAACCCAGGTCGTTGGTGCTGTGAGGCAGCAACTTTCCATCCTGATCTCTCTTCTCGTGTACGTTCAAGTAATGGGAATTTCTGGCCCACTTCCACTAATATTCGGCAGTTTGGTGACATTGGGTAGGTATCAGAGGTTGTACCAGTCTGAAGAAGGGCCTCCACACGAAATGTCACCCATCCCTTCTCTCCAGAGATGCTGCCTGTCCTGCCATGTTACTCCAGCTTTTTGTGTCTATCTTCAGTTTACACCAGCATCTACACTTTGGAAAACACATATACATTCCAGAGACCGATGTTGGCAGGGTAGTTGGTAACTGTAGATTGCCCCGTGTTTGTGAGTGGTATCATCTGAGAAGATTGATGGGAATGTGGGTGGAATTTGATGGAATTAATGCAGGATTAGTGTAGACGGGTGCTTGACGGTCAGTGTGGACGTGGTGGTTCCTGGGGTTTGTTGCTGTGCTGTATGACTATAAACAGAGCATGCGTGGTCCGACCACACACACTCACCTGGTCTTTGTTCCAGAGTAAAGCTGAGCACCAGAGGTGATAGAAATCATCTGAATCTCCCTCGGCTGAAACTCTGGGCTGTTATCAGTAGACTGAATATTCTGTACTGAGCAAATCTTCATTGTTAGACAGCCTGGACATCTGAGAGGAGGAGCCTGGGCAGTTTAAAAGGTTGCGTGCAGGCAAGGCCTTGTTGATTTTCAGGCCCGACAGACAGCCTTAGCGACAGGGAAAGGGAGTCAGGCTCTCGCGGAGCAGCCATGTTGAGAGGGGCGATGATGGAGCAGCCATGTTGAGATGGACCATGTTGGAGCAGCCATGATGGAGCAGCCATGTTGAGAGGGGCGATGATGGAGCAGCCATGTTGAGAAGGGCAATGATGGAGAAGCCATGTTGAGAGGGGCAATGATGGAGCAGCCATGTTGAGAAGGGCAATGATGGAGCAGCCATGTTGAGAAGGGAAGCCCTGTGGTGGATGTGATGCTGAAGGTCAAACTGAGGAGAGCACGGAATCATAGTAACGACAAGCAAAGGCATTGAAGGTGTATTTCTTCATTGTTCCAGCAGATTTATTTTCAGTGTGTATTAAGAAGACAGCTGCGGCAGTCAGTGGAGAGGTTGATGCTCTTGCCAGATGTGGGAGGTCAGGAACAGATGTGTGGACAGATGTGTAGACAGATGTAAAAGCAACAGGGTTGTCGTAGTAGGTGACTAACTTCCCCAGAATGGGCTCGGACTTAGTGCAAGAGGCTTCGAGGGAGCAGAATGTGTGAGATGTATCCAAGCAAGTTTGATCAAACTGTTTGTGGAGAGTGTAAATCAAGGAGGGACCTTGCTGGGTCTTGTGTTGGCAATTGAGCTGGACCAGTGACTGGTGTTTCAGTAGGAGAGCATTTTGGCAACAGTGGTCACAACAACCTTGAAGCTGACTATGAATAGGATGGATCTGGACATTGGGAAAAGGCCCTACCTTGGAGCCAGGCAGATGACAGCATTATTAGGCAGTAGCTGGAGAGACAATAGAGGGCACAGTTGATACTGGGTAAGGCTACATCTGACATGTGGGAGTTATTTAAAGAACAGCTGATCAGAGTTCAGGACCGGGGTGTTCCAGTCAGGAGGAGGGAGAAGGAAGGGAACCTTGGATGATCAAAGAGGTAGTAAATATGGTCAAAAAGGAAATGGATGTAAGGTTTCGGACGATGATGTCAGCAGGGCTTTTGAGGAATAAAAAGACAAAGGAACATAGGAGCAGCAGAAGGAGCCATTAAATGTCACTGGCGAGTGGAATTCAAGAGAATCCAAAGGCTTTTTATACTTACATTTTATACTGCATGGTGGCGCAGTGGTAGAGTTGCTGCCTTACAGCGCCAGAGTCAGGTTCGATCCTGACTACGGGTGCTGTCTGTACGGAGTTTGTACTTTCTCCCTGTGACCTGCGTGGGTTTTCTTAGAGATCTTCACTTTCCTCCCACACTCCAAAGATTTGTAGGTTAATTGGCTTGGTATAAATGTATAAATGTAAAATTGCCTCTAGTTGGGGTTAGTGTGCGGGGATCGCTGGTCGGTTGAGACTCGGTGGGCCAAAGGGCCTGTTTCCGCGCTGTATCTCTAAAACTGAAACTAAAAAACTAAAACCAAGTGGGTAACTGCAAAGGTAGGACGGATTGCTCAAGGGTAAAGGAGGGATGTTTGAAGGAAGAATATGATATGAAGTAAGAATTATGAGAATTATGTATTATAAGAATATGAAGTAAAAATTTCAAGTAAGAATTAGTGTAAGAAATCATGAGAGGAATAGATCGGGTAGATGCACAGAGTCTCTTGCCCAGAGTAGGGGACCCGAGGACCAGAGGATAAAGGTTCAAGATGAGGGGGAAAAGATTTAATAGGAATCCGAGGGGTAACTTTTTCACACAACTTCTGGGGCATGGAACAAGCTGCCAGAGGAGGTAGTTGAGGCTGGGACTATCCCATCATTTAGAAATAGTTAGACAGGTACATGGATAGGACAGGTTTAGAGGGATATGGACCAAGAGCAAGCAGGTGGGACTAGTATAGCTGGAACATGGTGGCCGGTGTGGGCAAGTTGGGCCGAAGGGCCTGTTTCCACACTGTATCACTCTATGTCGGCAAGATGTAGCTGTGACTCTATGTCAGCAAGATGTAGCTGTATTCTCCAAGGAGGAGGATATGGAACACAATGAGATTAGTACGGGTGTCAGACGTTATGGGGAGAAGGCAGGAGAATGGGGTTAGGAGGGAGAGATAGATCAGCCATGGCGGAGTAGACGTACTCCTGTTCCTTGTGAGATCAGTGTGGAGTACACTAATATGCTGGGGCATTTTGAGATCAAGAAGGAGGTGGTGTTGGGTGGCACAGCAATAAGATGGCTGTCTTCAGGGACTGATTGATTCTATCCCAGGTTATTGAGAGATGCAATAGCAGAGATTGCAGGGGGTTTTGATGACAATTTTTGCACAGGAGAGGCCCCTGTCACAGGAGAGTCACTTTTATTCCTTTGTTTTAGAAGGCAAGCAGAGGGAATCCAGGGAAGTATTGGCCTGTGGGCCTCAAGTCAGTGGTAGGGAAAGTATTTGAGAGGATTAAAATAATTCCTATGTTGTATGGCTCTATATTCTATGTTACCGTGTGTTAGTGTTTGTGGTAAATAATTGATTCATTGTTTAGAATGATTAGATTTGTTACATTGCACTTTATTTTCAAATGATTTGATGAGCGAGAAAAACTAAGGTACGATTTTATTTTAGATGTTGTGCCTATGGGTTGTAAATATTATATAATATTGAATGACGGCACGTAATTTAGTTTAGAGATTTACTGGCCGAACCGTTTGGTTTTAGTGCCACTTTACTCCATCTTGCTCTATCAACACCTGGATCATGTGGATGTGGAGAGGATGTTTCCACTCATGGGAGAGTCTAGGTCCAGAGGGCACAGTCTCAGAATATACGGACATACCTTCAGAAAGGAGGAGGAATTTCTTTAGTCAGAGGGTGGTGAATCTGTGGAATTCATTGCCACAGATGGCTGTGGAGGCCAAGTCAGTGGATATTTTTAAGGTGGAGATGTTCTCCATCGATGCTGCCAGACTCACTGAGATACTCCCGCTCTCTCTGCCCTGTGTTTAACATTGTGTCGGGATTAAATGGTTGAACAACGCTGAGAGATATGGAAGTGTGGCTGAGGGATACAGTAGTGAACAGCATGATCTTGATGTGGGAAGAATGACAGGGAGGTGGAAGGGATTGATGATGGAGATAAGATGAAGATAGACACAAAATGCTGGAGTAACTCAGCGGGACAGACAGCATCTCTGGAGAGAAGGAGTGGGTGACGTTTCGGGTCGTGTAAGTGATATGGTGCAGGGTGTTGTATGGCAGCATAACAAGGGGTATGTGAATGGGGAACTGTGATTACAAGGCAGGGTGCAGTATTGTGCTTTGTAATACAAGACGGGTAGGTGAGACGACAACAACTGGGATTAGTTTATTATTGTCACAGTTACGGAGACACAGTGTAGAACATTGCTTTGGTCTGGAGAGAGTGGATGTGTCCACTGGTGCGAGCGTCTAGGACCAGAGGCCACAGCCTCAGAATAAAAGGGTGCACCTTTAGAAAGGAAATGAGGAGGAATTTCTTTAGACAGAGGGTGGTGAATCTGTGGAAACCATTGCCACAGACGGCTGTGGAGGTTAAGTCATTGGATATTTTTAAGGCACAGATCGACAGATTCTTGATTAATATGGGCGGGGAGAATGGGGTTGAGAGGCAGAGATAGATCAGCTGTGATTAAATGGCGGAGTACACTCGATGGTCCGAATGGCCTACATCTCCTCCTATGACTTAATGACTTTGCGTGCTATCCAGGCAGATTGTACTTTAGAAGAGTAAAATCATACCACACACAAGGCAACAGGTTGTGCAAAAAGAGAAAAAAAGCAGAGTGCAACACTATATTGTGACAGCGACAGAGAAAGTGCATATTAAAAAAAAGTGCAAGAGTCACAAGGAGGTAGATTGAGAGATTGGGAATGCATTCTTAGTAAATGAGAGTTCCGTTCACTCGTCTGTTAACAACGGGGAAGAAGCTCTTCTTTAATCAGGTGGTATGTTCTTTTAATCTTTTGAAGCTTTAGGGGGGGGGGGGGGAGAGAGGGAACTGTGATTAAAAAAGCAGCCTGGCCCCACACTACTGAAACTCAACCTCCATAACTGCACAGTCCCAGCTCCACAGCATTTAGTGCAAAACCTGTACACAGATTATACAAAGCTACAGAAGGAGTATAGATTCAGAAAAATGTAAGAAAGAAAGTGAGAAAGATGGTGTGAATTTGAAAGTGTAGTCTGGGTGTGATTAAGTAGTGGAGTTAGGACTGAGTGGTAGGAAGGTGAAGCTTCAAGCCTGTGAGATGGAGAGAGGGGTGATATGGAGAGAGGGATATGGAGAGGGGTGATATGGAGAGAGGGATATGGAGAGAGGGGTGATATGGAGAGAGGGATGATATGGAGAGAGGGATGATATGGAGAGACGGTTGATATGGGGAGAGGGATGATATGGAGAGAGACGGGTGGTATGGAGAGAGGGATGATATGGAGAGACGGTTGATATGGTGAGAGGGATATGGAGAAAGATGGATGATATGGAGAGAGATTGGGTGATATGGAGAGTGGGTGATATGGAAAGTGATATGGTGACGGGTGATATGGAGAGAGACGGATGATATGGAGAGAGATGGGGATATGAAGAGAGGGTTGATATGGTGGGAGATTGGGTGATATGGAGAGAGACGGTGATATGGTCGGACCATGATATTGAGAGGAGGATGAGAGCTTTGACAAGATTGATGTTGGTGGAGCACTAAATGAAATGGAGTTAGGCTGCGCCATAATGGAGATCAAGCCTCATAGGTCTGGGTATATGTCTGAGAGCCCAAACGTTGAGGTTACAGCAGGCAAGGCTAAAGCAGCATGTTGGTACACAATGTCCATGGTGCAGCAGAACAATTTGACCCACATTATTCCACTGAGTGTTTTTGTCACGAGGTTCGTCCTTAAGCTACTTTGATATCTGTGGTGTTTGAATTGATATTTCACGGGTTAAATGTTCCCAAGTTGATTGCCGATGTTTGTGCATTGTACCTCGTTTGCCTGAGTTCAGCTGTCATGAATCTTCTCCTTCGGACACCAACACTGGGGTCTGCTAACGGACACCAACACGCCGAAAGTTCAATCACAAAAGCAATCACACAAGGTTCCGTATGCCCAAGGGGCAGAGCAGCGGAACGTCTTCACACCCGACCGTGTTCTAGAGGCCAACAAAATGAGCTCTCCCTTGGTTCTGGTGAGATGCCAAGTACAGTTTCTAGTTGTACAACCAATCACTCACCTGGGGTGGGTCTGATCAAGGCAGGGATCTCAAGTTGTCGAAAACATTTCATGTGTATTTTCACCAATGTAGGCGGTAATGAGTTAGTAATAGATTATTCTTCCCACGTTCAATTTGTTTTAACTAAGAGTGTAAAGAGCCTGTCCCACTTGGCCATTTTTTCGGCGACTGCAGACATCATTGACTGACGTATCAGGTCATCGAAAAATATGCGGCATGATGATGTATGACGCGGCGTGATGATGTATGACGTGGCATGATGATGTATGACGCGGCGTGATGATGTATGACGCGGCGTGATGATGTATGGCGCAGCGTGATGTTGTATGACGCGGCATGATGACGTATGATGCGGCGTGATGTATGACGCGGCGTGATGTATGACGCGGCGTGATGATGTATGACGCGGTGTGATGATGTATGACGCGGCGTGATGATGTATGACGCGGCGTGATGACGTATGAAGCTTGGAGTTTTTTCAAGTGTCGCAACATTTCTTTTGTCGCCGCTGGATTTTGAAATGTTCAAAATCTTTTGGCGACACTGATATGACGGCGGCAGTCACCGAAAAAATTGGCAAGTGGGACAGGCCCTTTAGATATGCCAACCCCACTTCTCAACAACCTGACTGTGACGGGTTGCGAGAGATGGCTAGTTTCATTCACAGAATGTGGACTAAAGACGCGACCAGGGTTAAGATGCTGCCTGTCCCGCTGAGTTACTCCAGCATTTTGTGTCTATCTTCGATTTAAACCACATCTGCAGTTCCTTCCCACACATTTAAGATTATCTGAAGTTGGAGCTGGAATAGACCGCACTGCCTAAGCAACCCCGTGTAGTCAGTCAATTAGATTTTGGCCAAAGCCAGTATTCTGGTCTGCTTTCTCTCCGATCGTGATGTCCCTAGATTTTGTCCACTGTCCAGAAATGTATCAGAGTGGATGCTAACCTTTCAGGACAACCAGGTAATGTCCAAATCCTCATGGGAAGAGAAAATCTGAACCTCTTGATTCGATGACCTCTCAATCCGACGTTGGGTCAGAAAAAATATTAGCTAAATATCACTATAATGTCCTCCCATAAATCAGAATAAATTTGGCTTTGGCCTGAAAAGTCCTTCCCCTTCTCATCAGCCAGGTTAGCTTGTAAATGCTTGTGTCTTGAAGGATGAGTCAGTCTAGGGGTGATTTACAGCCAAGCCACAGCCAATTGCATTTTCTCAACAGGAGGAAATTCACAATTAACTTCAGAAAAGTGAACTCAGAATTTGTTTAATTAATTTCAAGATCACCGCGAGGCCAACGTTTTACGGCCTTGCCCTGACTCATCCCAATACCGAGTGGCATTTCTGAGTCCTGTTACGGAGAGATCGTCTGAAGGTGGGTCTCGACCCGAAACGTCACCTATTCCTATTCTCCAGAGATGCTGCCTGACCTACTGAGTTACTCCAGCGTTTTGTGTCTATTGTCAACCCACTGAAGGCTGACGTAGACCAGACCACGACAGGATGGCACAGTGGTGCAGCGGTAGAGTTGCTGCCTTACAGCACTTGCAGCGCCAGAGACCCGGGTTCAATCCTGACTACGGGTGCTGTCTGTACATAGTTTGTACGTTCTCCCCGTGACCTGCATGGGTTTTCTCCGAGATCTTCAGTTTCCACCCAAAAGACTTGGAGATTTGTGTGTTAATTCGCTTGGTGTATGTGTAAATTGTCCCTAGTGTGGGTAGGATTTCCCAGATTTCCCGAAGAAACCCACGCAGGTAAAGGGAAGAACATACAAACTCCTTACTGAGGGCACCCATAGTCAGGATCGAACCCAGGTCTCTGGCACTGTAAGGCTCTTCTCTCCAGAGACGCTGCCTGACCTGCTGAGTTACTCCAGCATTTTGGGTCGATCTGAAGCATTATGATAGATGTGTCCCACAATGGGGTTGAATGAGAGGTGATTTGGATTCCTGCACTAACTAGATTTCAAGTTCAAGTTCACATTTATTGTCACATGCACCAATTGGTACAGTGAAATTTGAGTTACCATACAGCCATACGGATAAAAGAACACAATAGAGTTTAACAGAAACCCACCCGGTTCATTGGACAAAAGATGAACGAAAGGGATGACTTGGGACAGGAATTGTAGGAGGGAGTTTTGTTCTGCACACGTACCCTGTCTCTGGCTTCACTCTGATAGGAGAGGCACAGACATAAAATAGATCAGTGGTGGGTCTATCAAACAAGTTGGTTTATTGAAGGTATCAATGTACACCATGAAGTACTCTAGGAGAACACAAAGTGTTTCCAGTTATGCATTGATAAGGCCTTCCATAACCAACTTGTTCAATAGACTTACCACTGATCTATGTACAAGTTCTTTAATTTTGTGTCTGTGCCTATCTGAGTGAAGCCTGATATGATTCGATACAACTTTATTTATCCCGGAGGGGAATTGGTCAGCCACCAGTCAAAAGATACAGTTACGAGGCTTTGAAAGTGTCCTGCATTATACTAATAATGAAGTTTAAATGAGCGGTTATTGCACAGCACGTATGTAATATTGCACAAACATGAAATTAAATTATCGAGTGGAAAAATCCAGGATGAGAGATGTGCAAAGGTGGGGGAGAGGGGGGAGGGGAGTCAGTCAGTCTACCCCACGACAGAAGGGGGAGGAGTTGTACAGTTTGATAGCCAGGGAAGAAGGATCTCCTGTGGCGTTCTGTGCTGCATCTTCATGGAACCAGTCTGTTGCTGAAGGTGCTCCTCAGGTTGACCAGTGTGTCATGGAGGGGGTGAGCTGCATTGTCCTGGATGCTCCGCAGTTTGAGGAGCATCCTCCCCTCCAAGGACAACCTCCCATCAATCCAACTCCACTCAGAGTGCAGGGATAGCATAAAATTCCCTCCAACACGAATAAATCACGTTTGCATCTAATATTGGACGTGTCCACGACAGAAGCTGACTTGTGTATGGAAATCTCCAACCCCGATACCCAGACTGAAATCACATCCCTTGCTACCTTGTGCCCTTACTTGTGGACCATCATTGATGTGTTCTTTAGATATCAAAATATCAAGTTGCCAAATTTGTGTTCTGAGGATTCCTGTACAACACGTAGCATATTCAGTGAGAATTGTTGTACAGTTGTTGTATCCTTTATTTGTAAAACAAAATGATGCATTTATCATGGATGTATTTTCAGTGTGGACACATGTGATTCCTGTACTGTGGTAGAGTGCATTGTCCAGATATTGTTTTAAGATCTATGACTTTCTGCAATAAAATAACACAAATAAACGGCCACAAAATCACGTACAGAATGTGCAATATTTTATGGTTTATGTTAAGGGAGTAAATTAAATAATTAGCAATCCAAAAGCAATTTGGATCCCCTACACCCCGTAGAAATGTTGATTTCTCTAACTTCAGGTAACCCTTGCATCCCTTCTCTCTCCATCCCTTCCCCACCCAAGTCATACCAGCTTCAGTCATCTTGTGGAGTCATATGGTGTGCAGCTTGTTTCCACCTAGCCCACAGCTAACAATGGCTTGTATCCTTTATCATTGTTACTTTTTTGCATATCTTTCATTCATTTGTTCTACAGTATATATGTCACCGTCTATATCTCTCGTTTCACTTTCCCCCGACTCTCAGTCTGAAGAAGGGTCTCGACCCAAAATATCACCTATTCCTTTTCTCCAGAGATGCTGTCTGACCTGTTGAGTTACTCCAGCTTTTAGTGTCAATCTTTGCGATTGATATCCTTGCCAATCTTCCAGCATCTACAGCAGACCGATTGGTGAATTAGTTCCCTGTGTAAAAATCTTGTCTGGGGATTTTCAGCAGTTTATACAGACAAGGCAAGACAAGAGACATTTATTGTCACATGCACCAATTGGTACAGTGAAATCTGGGGTCACCATACAGCCATACGAATAAAAAAGAATACAGAACACGATAATCTTTAACATAGACATCCCCACACAGCGGAATCAAAGTTTCCCACTGTGAGGGAAGGCCCAAAGTTCAGTCATCCTCCTCTTTGATGTTCTTTGTTGTTCCCCCGTGGAGCCTCCCGAAGCCCCCCGCAGTCGCCGGTATGGGCAGCCCCATGTTCAGTCCCTCTCGCCGGGATGATGAAACTCCGACATCGGAACGGAAGACTTGGACTTCCGACAGCATGGAAACATGGCCACCGGGTCCACGCCGACCATCGATCACACTAATTCTATCTTCTCCCACCTTCTCATCCACTCCCTACACATTAGGGGCAATTTGCAGAGGTCCAACAAACGTACAAACCCGCACGTCTTTGGAAATGTGGAAGGAAACCGGAAGAAAACCATGCGGTCACAGGGAGAACCTGCAAACTCCACACAGACACAGGGGCGCCGCCTGCAGCCGACCTTGAAGCCACTGGTAATGGCACTGACGGCTGCAGGAGCCGCTCCCAGGACACAAAGATGGTCGGGGGATGCCGGTTTGCGGGAAACAGTACATCGACCGGACTTTGGACTTTTCCACAATGATGCCAAAAATGGCGGCACCCGCATGTGTAATATATGCAAAAAGGCGTTTCACTCTGCAGTTGTATGTGTGACACATAGAGCAGTATTGACACAACGTTTGAGTCAACCTGAGTCTCTGGCGCTGTGAGGCAGCAGCTCTACCAAATGTGCCACTCTAATGGCAAAGGGAAACAGAATTCTTTATTCTGCCAACAAGTGCCTTTACTTGAGGTTGGGAGATCGCAGTAGGTAACTTCTAACACTCGGGAATCTTTCCCTTCCTCTCTCCCTTTCCGTGACACATGTTGAACCCTGTTTATGCTCACCACCATCTACAAGCTCAAGCCATTTACAATGTCTCATTGGACACTGCGGTCAGTCTGAAGAAGGGTCTCGACCCGAAACGTCACGGGAGTGGGGGATATCCTTATCTATACACTTATAGATTTTCTTGTCTATACACTTCCTTATCTATGTACCTCCCACTCCCATGATATCTGTCTGAAGAAGTGTCTAAACCAGAAACGTCACCCATTCCTTCTCTCCAGAGATGCTGCCTGTCCCGCTGAGTTACTCCAGCATTTTATGTCCATCTCCGGTGACTGAACAGGTCACCCTTTCCCTGATCGCAGTGACTGCTGTGTTATAGCTGAGGGTTCGACATTAGTAAGCTACCCAGGGAGAGTAGAGGCCTTGTTTGTGCAGTCTGCATGTGGCCTCACACTGTGTAGAGTCATAGAGTGATACAGTGTGGAAACAGACACTTCGGCCCAACTTGCCCACACCAACCAACATGTCCCAGCTACACTAGTCCCACTTACCTGCGCTCGCTCCATATCCCTCCAAACCTGCCCTATCCATGTACCTGTCTATGGAGCGAAGGAAATAGGCAACATTTCGGGCCTTCTTCAGACCGTTACCTATTTCCTTCGCTGCTGCACCCGCTGAGTTTCTCCAGCATTTTTGTGTACCTGGGATTTTCCAGCATATGCAGTTCCTTCTTAAACAACATGTACCTGACTAACTGTTTCTTGAACGTTGGGATAGTCCCAGCCTCAGCTACCTCCTCCGGCAGCTCGTTCCATACACCCACCACCCTTTGTGTGAAAAAATTACCCCTCAGATTCCTATTAAATATTTTCCCCTTCATCTTAAACGTATGTCCTCTAGTCCTCGATTCCCCTACTCTGGGCAAGAGTACATGTATAATAGTACAGCTGCTCAGACCAGTAACTGGTAGGGACAATAGTCCATGCCAATACACCACAGCCTGTGGTGGAGGCAGATAGGGCCATGGTGTATAAGAGATTTTTAGATAGTCACATGGATATGTAGGGAGTGGAGGGATCAAGGGTTACAGGGAGAAGGCAGGAGAATGGCGTTGTGAGGGAAAAAATAGATCAGCCATGATGGAGTGGTGGAGTAGATTTGATTGGCCAAATGGCCTAATTCTGCTCCTAGGTCTAATGGTCTTATGGTCATATTCCACAAATATTCTAGTATTTATCCACACAGATAACAGTTGGTCTCTGCATGGACATTGTGGGCCGAAGGGCCTGTTCCTATATTGTACTGTTATAGAACATTATCTGTTCCATGATATTTGCTGTGCTGTTCTCTGCTTAATGTCTGCTAATCGCAAGAGAGATAACTGGGATGTGTGAAATGCAAGAATATTTTGTGTATTGTGACCGTTAGACATTGGTGTAGAATTAGGCCATTCGGCCTATCAAACTTTCTCCCTCCATCACATTCTCCTGTGTTCTCCCCGTAACCTTTGATGGCCAAACAAATCTACAGCCTATCAATCTCTGCTTTAAAAACAGCCAATAACATGGCCTCCACAGCCACCTGTGGCAATTAATTCTACAGATTCACCATCCTCTGGCTAAAGAAATTCCTCCTCATCCAGTCGGGAATGTACCCGTCTTGTATTACAAAGCACAATACTGCACCCTGCCTTGTAATCAGTTCCCCATTCACATACCCCTTGTTATGCTGCCATGCAACACCCTCCACCATATCACTTACACGACCCGAAACGTCACCCATTCCTTCTCTCCAGAGATGCTGTCTGTCCCGCTGAGTTACTCCAGCATTTTGTGTCTATCTTCGCCTACTCTTATCTCCATCATCAATCCCTTCCACCTCCCTGTCATTCTTCCTACTTCAAGATCATGCTGTTCAAGATCATGTTTGTTTTGTGTTTTTTGTGTTGTTTATTTTAGTTTTGGTTAGTCTAGTTTTGGTTTTTAGTTTCTGTTTTGGGGGGGGGGGGGGGGGTTGAAAGGGGGCTTGCTGTCTCTCCCTGCGGGGGAATGCGACTTTTTGTCGTATTCCCCTTCTCTGCCTCCGTCTGCGCTGAGGCCTAATGGCGGAGCTGGCGACCTCGAGGCTCAGGAGGCAGAGCCCGCCAGGACTCGCCCTGAGCTCGCTCTCGTGAGGGCGGCCCGGCTCGGGGCTGGAACAGGGCTTCCGTGAGGGACTGTGACGCTCCCGTGAGGACGGCCGGCCCGAGGAAGGAACGGTGCTCCCGTCGGAGTGGCCGAGCTCGGGGAGGTACGGCGCTCCTAGCCCGAGGGAGGAGCGGCGCCCGGTCGGGGCGGCCCAGCCCGAGGGAGGAGCGGCGCTCGGTCGGGGCGGCCTGGCGCGAGGGGGGAGCGGCGCCCAGTCGGGGCGGCCTGGCGCGAGGCTGAGACGGTGGCAGTACTCACGTGAGGGCGATCCGGCTCGGGGCTGGAACGGTGCTCCGGTGGCTTAGACGGTGTTCTGGCGGTGGTGGCCTGAGTCCGGGGTTCGGCCGCGGGCCAGCGGCTGCGTCAGCAGGACTGGTGGGCGGCAGCTTCGACCACCCCGGGCCGCGGTGTTTGAGCCGCGGGACAGGTTTTAACATCGCCCGGGGGGGTATCGCCTCAGCGCAGAGGGGGAAGAGGAGGGAAGAGACTGGAGACCTAAGACTTTTGCCTCCATCACAGTGAGGAGATGTTGGGTGGACTCACTGTGGTGGATGTTAATATGTGTTTATTGTTGTTTTTTATTGTATTGTATTGTATGTATGACTGCTTCAATTTCGTTCAGACTTCGGTCTGAATGACATTAAAGGTTATCTTATCGTATCTTATCTTATCTTATCTTCACTACTGTATCCCTCAGCCACACTTCCATATCTCTCAGCGTTGTTCAACCATTTAATCCCGACACAATGTTAAACACAGGGCAGAGAGAGCGGGAGTATCTCAGTGAGTCTGGAAGCATCGATGGAGAACATCTCCACCTTAAAAATATCCACTGACTTGGCCTCCACAGCCTTCTGTGGCAATGAATTCCACAGATTCACCACCCTCTGACTAAAGAAATTCCTCCTCTTCTCCCTTCTGAAGGTATGTCCGTTTATTCTGAAGCTGTGCCCTCTGGTCCTAGACTCTCCCACTAGTGGAAACATCCTCTCCACATCCACTCTCTCCAGGACTTTCACTGTTCAGTCGGTTTCAATGAGATTCTCTAGACTACAGCAAGGACAGGCCCTCAAACACTCTCCTACAGTAACCTAATCATCCCCAAGATCATTCTCGTCAACCTCCTTCGGACCCTCTCCAATGCTAATACATCCTTCCTCAGATAAGGGGCCTACAACTGCCCCCAATACTCCAAATATGCCCTGACCAGCACTGCGTAAATGTGCAGCATTACATCCTTGCTTTTATATTCTAGTTCCCTCGAAATAAATGCTAGCATTGCATTTGCCTTCCTTACCACTGACTCACCCTGCAAATTAAACTTTTGGGAATCCTGTCTGTCTAGCTGAGTTATTCAAGCATTTTATGTCTCTTTGAAATAAAATTGGCCTCAGTTTTTCCTTGGTTGACAGCCTTATCCACGAATAAATTAACAAAACTCGTCTGACACGCTCGCACTTCCAGTGGGATTTGAGAGGCTGTTTTAGTCATTTACCCATTCTCGTTACCCATTCTCGTAGAATAATTAGATCACTATTATCTAGGTAACTGTAAGACTGACACATATGAATTCATTACGGATTAAGTCTGAGAATAAAATATTACACAACTGACATGTTTTATTAGCAGAAAGTCACAGGAATTCTCAGACAGACTACAAGGTGCGTATATAAAACAATTAAATCAATAATGGGATAGTGTGTTTTTAGTGAGGCTTGTACACATCCAAGTGTTCGTTCATAGAGTCATTATCATACATCACGGAAACAGGCCCTTCAGCCCAACTCGTCCATGCTGACCAAGATGCCCCCCTTTAAGCTGAAGGAGGGTCCTGACCCATAAATGGCACCTATCCCTGCACTCTGGGAAGCACGGTGGCGCAGCGGAAGAGTTGCTGCCTTACAGCGCCAGAGACCCGGGTTCGATCTCGACTGCAGGTGCTGTCTGTACGGAGTTTGCACGTTCTCCCTGTGACCGCCTGGGTTTTCTCTAAGATCTTCAGTTTCTTCCCACACTCCAAAGACATACAGGTTTGTAGGTTCGTTGGCTTGGTATAAATGTAAATTGCCCCCTAGTGTGTGTAGGATAGTGTTAACGTGCTGGTCAGTGTGGACTCGGTGGGCCGAAGGGCCTGTTTCCATGCTCTATCTCTAAACTAGACTAACCTAAGAGATACTTCCTGACCTACTGAGTTACTCCAGCAATTTGTGTCCTATCCTGTCCATGGATATTACCAGGACTGGAGGGTGACAGTTATCAGGAGAGTCAGCAGAGCCTAGGACTTTTTTCATGGAGGGTAGGCGGCTGAATGATGACTTGTAGCGGGTTATCTAAAATTACGTCGAACATATATAAGGTCATCATCTTTCCCCCTGGCAGGGTGGTCAAAAACTAGAGAACAGATTTAAGCAACGGAAGGAAAAATCTAAAGGCATCGAATGAACTGCCAGAGGATGTGGTAGAACCATGTACAATAATGACATTTGAAAGACATTTGGACAGATATGAAAGCTCTAGAGGGATAGAAACATAGAAACATAGAAATTAGGTGCAGGAGTAGGCCATTCGGCCCTTCGAAGCTGCACCGCCATTCAATATGATCATGGCTGATCATCCAACTCAGTATCCCGTACCTGCCTTCTCTCCATACCCCCTGATCCCCTTAGCCACAAGGGCCACATCTAACTCCCTCTTAAATATAGCCAATGAACTGGCCTCAACTACCCTCTGTGGCAGAGAGTTCCAGAGATTCACCACTCTCTGTGTGAAAAAAGTTTTTCTCATCTCGGTTTTAAAGGATTTCCCCCTTATCCTTAAGCTGTGACCCCTTGTCCTGGACTTCCCCAACATCGGGAGCAATCTTCCTGCATCTAGCCTGTCCAACCCCTTAAGAATTTTGTAAGTTTCTATAAGATCCCCTCTCAATCTCCTAAATTCTAGAGAGTATAAACCAAGTCTATCCAGTCTTTCTTCATAAGACAGTCCTGACATCCCAGGAATCAGTCTGGTGAACCTTCTCTGCACTCCCTCTATGGCAATAATGTCCTTCCTCAGATTTGGAGACCAAAACTGTACGCAATACTCCAGGTGTGGTCTCACCAAGACCCTGTACAACTGCAGTAGAACCTCCCTGCTCCTATACTCAAATCCTTTTGCTATGAAAGCTAACATACCATTCACTTTCTTCACTGCCTGCTGCACCTGCATGCCTACTTTCAATGACTGGTGTACCATGACACCCAGGTCTCGCTGCAACTCCCCTTTTCCTAATCGGCTACCATTTAGATAATAGTCTGCTTTCCTGTTTTTGCCACCAAAATGGATAACCTCACATTTATCCACATTATACTGCATCTGCCAAACATTTGCCCACTCACCCAGCCTATCCAAGTCACCTTGCAGTCTCCTAGCATCCTCCTCACAGCTAACACTGCCCCCCAGCTTAGTGTCATCCGCCAACTTGAAGATATTGCCTTCAATTCCCTCATCCAGATCATTAATATATATTGTAAATAGCTGGGGTCCCAGCACTGAGCCTTGCGGTACCCCACTAGTCACTGCCCGCCATTGTGAAAAGGACCCGTTTACTCCTACTCTTTGCTTCCTGTTTGCCAGCCAGTTCTCTATCCACATCAATACTGAACCCCCAATGCTGTGTGCTTTAAGTTTGTATACTAATCTCTTATGTGGGACCTTGTCGAAAGCCTTCTGGAAGTCTAGATACACCACATCCACTGGTTCTCCCCTATCCACGCTACTAGTTACATCCTCGAAAAATTCTATAAGATTCGTCAGACATGATTTACCTTTCGTAAATCCATGCTGACTTTGTCCAATGATTTCACCACTTTCCAAATGTGCTGCTATCCCATCTTTAATAACTGACTCTAGCAGTTTCCCCACTACCGATGTTAGACTAACTGGTTTGTAATTCCCCGTTTTCTCTCTCCCTCCCTTCTTAAAAAGTGGGGTTACGTTTGCTACCCGGATGATAGACACAAAATGCTGGAGTAACCAGGAATGATATTCACCTCCAGAAAAACAGTAAGAACTATTGGCCGGGGGTCCAGGAGGCCAGCTAGGCCCCTAGCAGGGTCCAGGGGCAGTGCCCCAGTGGGGGTTCAGGGGGCAATGTCCCCTGAGGCTTCTGCATTTTCAATAAATTGAAAGTGATTCCCAAGCTTTCTGCTGGTGGTTTACATAACAGAAGTTTAGAATTTTTCTAACACATATCCAGTAAAATAACCCCCAAAAGATAAATATTTCATGAAATAAATGACTTCATACAGCTAAAAAAATCATTTCCAAAAAATATGTTACCTGACATGTTTCTTTGCCTAGCACTGTGTGCAAACAGCACAGAAAAGGTGATTGATAAACCTATGACACAAGTAACATTACCTAAACTCTAGTTTGACTTCCTCTTTGCCCGACAATTTATTTTTGTATTATGCAAAACACAAACTGCTGCAGGAACTCAGCGAGTCAGGAAGCATCTCTGGAGGGAATGGACAGATGGCAGTTCCGATTATGACCCTTCAACTGACCATTTCCTCCACGATGCTGCCTGAAAGACAATGGAGACACAAAGAACTACTGTTGCTGGAATGTTGAGTAAAACACAAAGTGCTGGAGGAACTCAGTTCAGAACTGACAACAAAGCAAACTGACCTGCAGAGTTCCTCCAACACTTTGTGTTTTGCTCAAGATTCCAAAATCGGCCGTTCTTTGTCTCTCCATTGCATCACTGCTGCTGATCATAAGTACTTTGGTTTTTGGAAATAAGGAAATAAGGAAAGATAATTTCCCGAAGATAGGCACAAAATGCTGGGGTAACTCAGTGGGACAGGCAGCATCTCTGGAGAGTTTTGGGTCGAGACCCTTGCTGGTGCAGCCCAACCAAGTCTGCATCAACCATCGATCACCCATGCACACTGGTTCCATGTTATCTCACTTTCTATACACTAGGGTCAATTTACAGAGGGCCAATTAACCTTAAAAACCCGCACATCTCATTGCGAGCGCCACTGGTTGAGATATAAATGCAGTCTTGACACCAACGATCACATCCCCCACACCCCACCTATTGTCAAAGTAGTGCAGGGGGCTGGTCATTGACCTGAGGCTGGGGCAGGGCTGGTGTAACATGTCACCCACAATGTGTGTTTGTTTGAGATGTGTGAGTGTGAGATGTGAGTGTGAGATGTGAGGGTGAGACGTGTGAGTGTGTTTGTGTGTGAGTGTGTGTGAGTGAGTGTGTGTGAGCGTGTGTGTGAGTGTCTGTGAGCGTGTGTGTGATTGTTTGTTTGTGAGTGAATATTGTGTAGATGGGGGAGTGGAGGGGAGTGTGTGTGTGTGTGTTTGTGTGAGAGTGTGTGTGTGTGAGTGTGAGTGTGTGATGTGTAGTTGGGGGAGTGGAAGGGAGTGTGTGTGTGTGTGAGTGTGTGTCCGTCACAGGACCCTAGAGAGGTTCAGTCCCAGGGGATTGTTGGAGCTGATTGATTGATACACACAATGTGGAAACATCCCATAGACGTGCAGGCCCTTCGGCCCATCGGGTCCACACCGACCATTCACACTTGTTCTATGTTACCTCACTTTCTCATCCACTCCCTACACACCAGAGGCATTTTACAGTGGGCCAATTAACCTGCAAACCTGCACGTCTTTGAGGTGTGAGAGAAAATTGGAGCACCCGGCGGAAACCCACGCGGTCACAGGGAGAAGATGCAAACGTGCAAACTCCACATAGACAGCACCTGAGGTCAGGATCAAAGCTGGGTCTCTAGTGCTTTGAGACAGCGGCTCTACCCGCTGCGCCACGGTGTGCCGCCCTGTGCCTTATCATACTTGTCTGAAGAAGGATCTCGACCCGAAACGTCACCCATTTCCTCTCCAGAGATGCTGCCTGTCCCGCTGAGTTACTCCAGAATACACCAGTTACTTGAATTAGAGATGGCCAATAAATACTGGCATTGGTAGTTTTGCCCAGATCCTGAAAATGTAGAAACAAAAGCATTCCTATACGCTGTGTGATTTTATGCAGAAAACTTTGGGAAAACAATGCATTAATTTAAATTGTTTTTCTATACCACATCACTTCACTGCTCATCTAATCCGGTAGAACATAGAACAGTACAGCACAGGAACAGGCCTTTCAGCCCACAATGTTTATGCCGAACATGATGGCTAGCTGACCTGATCTCCTCTGCCTGCACGTGATCCATATCCCTCTATACCCTGCACTGCTATGTTCCCATAGGGCCTGTCCCACGAGCATGCGACCTGCATGCGGCAAGCGCGACCAAACCAGAAGCGGGGGCCGCTCTGAGGTCGAGTGATCCCCGTACAGGGCCGGTCCCACCAGCATGCGCCTGCATGCAGCGAGCGCGACCAAACTGGAAGCGGGGGCCGCGCGGAGGCCGAGTGAGTGGCGTGAAGTTCGAGCGAAGTCCGCGGGAAGTTCGCGCGTGATGTACGGCGTCAAGACGCTGCGCACGCCCGTCGAGGCGGTGCGTACGGCGTCGAGGCAGCTGCGGGCCGGCAGGCCGTTGACGCGTGGAATTTTTGAACACGATCAGTTTTTCGGAGCCCCGCCCGATGTCGGGACCAGCTCCGCACATCTCCATATGGCTCCGTCGATCAAAGTGGGACCTGCCCCGCGAGGCCGTATGGCTCAAGCGACCACATTAGGTCGCGCTTGCCGCATGGAGTCGCATGCTCGTGGGACAGGCCTCTAAAAGCCTCTTAAACACCACTATTGCAGTTCTGGTCGCCCCATTCCAGGAAAGATGTGGAAGCTAAGCAGAG
This sequence comes from Amblyraja radiata, assembly GCF_010909765.2. Lineage (NCBI taxonomy): Eukaryota > Metazoa > Chordata > Chondrichthyes > Rajiformes > Rajidae > Amblyraja > Amblyraja radiata. The sequence continues at coordinate 18,005,093 of NC_045993.1, forward strand.
GGTGCAGAGAAGGTTTGCCTGATTGCTGCAACTCTGCAATGTGTTCTAAGCCCTCACGACCAGCATCTTTGCTCACGACCTTCTGTGTAGAAAACGTGGCCCCACATCTCTATTAAACTTTCTCCCCTCACCCTCATCCTACAGCTATGCTATCTAGATTTTTCGTTTTTAGTTTTAGAGATACAGTGCAGAAACAGGCCCTTCTGCCCACCAAGTCCACGCCGACCAGCGATCGCCGCACACTAACACGATCCTACACACACCAGGGACAATTTATACCAAGCCAATTAACTTACAAACCTGTACATCTCTGGAGTGTGAGAGGAATATCAAAGTCAAAGTCAATTTTATTCGTCACATACACCCGAAGGTGCAGTGAAATGAATTTGCCAGCAGCGTTACACTTAAAAAGAACATACAATACACAATAGAATTTAACACAAACATCCACCAGAGCATTCTTCACTGTGGTGGAAGGCAACAAAGTTCAGCCAGTCCTGCTCATTTGTTCACCCGTGGTCAGGGCCATAAACCCTCCGTAGTCGCCGCTACGGACGGCCCGATGTACAGGCCCTCTCGTCGGGATGATCAAACCTCCGATGTCGGGACGGTCGAACATACTTTGCGGCTTGCAGTGCCCGAATCGGCACTTTCATTCCAGAGACCGGGGCTTCAGGATGTTATAGGCCGCAGGCCGGTGGTCAGATCTCTTCTCCGGCGACCCCCGGCAAGGGATCCCAGACTCCGGATGGTAAGTCCATGCCACGCCGTGGCTAGAAGCTCCACAGACCACAGCCCCATGATGCCAAAGTCACCAGGCCAGCGATCGGAGCACTCCTCTCTGGTGACCCCCAGCAAGGGTTCGAACACCCCGCGATGGAAAAGTCCACACTGCGCCCGCTCTGGGCCGGACTCCGGGAAAGGCCGCTCCAATCCAAACTGTTAGGCCGCGAGGAAGGCGACCAAAAGCGGTTCCCCCCTTTCCCCCCTCCCCCCACACAAGACACACCAAGAGACACCTAAACTAACATTTAGACATCAAAAAAGTCAAAATAACAAACATGCTGCTGGCAGGGCAGCCGTCTCGCAGCGCCCCCACTGACCAAACCGAAGATCTCGGAGAAAACCCAAGCAGGTCACGGGGAGAATGTACAAACTTCGTACAGACTGCAGGCATAGTCAGGATCGAACCTGAGTTTCCACCACTGAAAGGTAGCAACTCTACCGCTGCACCACCATGCCGCCGTCTATAAAAATTAAACAAAACACTCTGACTTCTGCAATAGCTGCTAATTCCAGTTAATCATGTAAGCTTCCAGTTGCTTATCCCCCCCCCCCCCCCCCCCCCCCCCCCCCCCATTACCCACATAAAGTGATTGAAATGACATCTCCTGTTCTGGGCATAGAAGTATGCCACCAGCCCTGATATTTAAATTTCACATCCTTGGGAAAGAAGCTGGGATGAAATTAGCATTCAACACAAAATACCTCATCAGCTACTAAAGATAGACACAAAGTGCAGGAGTAACTCAGCGAGACACGCAGCATCTTTGGAGAGAAGGAATGGGTGATGTTTTGGGTCGAGACCCTTCTACCTACTCAAGATGGAGTGGACAATGCCCACCAAGGCAAGAGTGTGTCCGCACCAGGCTTAAACTAAGCCGCACATCCATGGGCGGAAATCCCGGGGGGGGGGGGTGGAGGACAGGGGCCACCTCCCCGCCATGTTTTGAGAGGTGGGGGACGACCCCCCCATGTTTTGTAATCCGGATTTTGACATTCGGTGAGAAACAAATCTATTAAAAATCTCCGCTTTCCGCGAGACAGTGAGGGTGGGACTGATGATCGAGGGTGCCGATTGGATGAGAGAGACGTCGGTCAGCAGGCAGTGGGGGGGGGGGGGGGTGGGACATGATGATTCAGCGCAATGATTGGAGGAGGGAGGTGTAGGTCCGAGGCGGAAGTAGGTGGGTGGGACTGAGGATAGAGTGCGGTGATTGGAGGAGGGAGAAGTCCCGGTGGAGCAAAGATCAGAGCGGAGTTTGAACTGGCCCGTTCGCGGGGCCTTTCATCGCCCGGCCCGGCTTAAAACTTTCCACCGCCCCGCGATCGAGGCTCCAGATGTTAAAGCCCCCGCTGGGCGATGGAAGATCCCGCGGCCAATTTTAAGTCGTGCCGGGCGATGAAAGGCCCCGCAAACGGGCCGATTGAAGCCCCACGATTCAGGGCGGACAAATCTGCTGTTGCTGGATTTTGGAGTTGGTCGCCAACCAGGTCAATGCCCGATGTTATCGTCCACAGGGCCCACGGCCGAAGCCTCGTGCGCGTGTGTGCGGGCACGCACATGCAGCCACCAAGAAATTGTGTCCCCCCCCCCATGTTTTGATAGCGATTTCGCCCCCTGCACACATCACATCTAAATACTCAGTACTATTCCAGACCATCTAAACTTCTCATTCTGAAGGAATCGCCTCTCCTTTGGCGAGTTGGCATTTTCAATGTGACTTTATTGTCATGTACTGAGATACAGTGAAATTATTTAGTTTTTGCATACAATCCAGTAAAATCAAACGGCAGACCTCACCTGAGCAGTACACAAGTGTCGCCACATTTCTGGTGCCGACAAAGATAGTCCGGTCTTATTTTCTCTCAGCAGCCCGTTCTCTGGGTCCTTATTTGCTCTCGGCGGCCCTCACTAGAGGAAGTAACGTAACATGTGCAGGAAAGAACTGCAGATGCTGGTTTAAATCGAAGATGGACACAAAATGCTGGAGTAACTCTGCGGGACAGGCAGCATCTCTGGAGAGAAAAAATGGGTGACATTTCAGGTCGAGACCCATCTGAAGATGTCTGAAGAAGGGTTTCGACTTGAAACATCACCCATTCCTCCTGTCCAGAGATGCTGCCTGTCCCGCTGACTTACTCCGGCATTTTGTGTCTACCTCCCAGTCTTTTTAGTTTGTTTAGCTTTTAATTTTAGAGATAGAGCGGAAACAGACCCTTCGTCCCACCAGGTCCGTGACAACCAGCGATCACCCCGTACACTTGCACTATCAAACACTCTAGGGACAATGTACAATTTTTTACCAAAGACAAAGATAACGAGGGATAAAATTGGTCCATTAGAGAGTCAGAGTGGACAGCTATCTGCAGAGCCAAAAGAGATGGGGGAGTTATTGAACAATTTATTTTCTTCGGTATTCACCAAGGAAAAGGATATTGAATTATGTGAGGTAAGGGAAATAAGTAGAGTAGCTATGGAAACTATGAGATTCGAAGAAGAGGAAGTACTGACACTTTTGAAAAATATAAAAGTGGATAAGTCTCCAGGTCCTGACAGGATATTCCCTAGAACATTGAGGGAAGTTAGTGTAGAAATAGCAGGGGCTATGACAGAAATATTTCAAATGTCATTAGAAACGGGAATAGTGCCGGAGGATTGCCGTACTGCGCATGTTGTTCCATTGTTTAAAAAGGGTTCTAAGAGTAAACCTAGCAATTATAGACCTGTTAGTTTGACGTCAGTGGTGGGCAAATTAATGGAAAGGATACTTAGAGATAATATATATAAGCATCTGGATGAACATGGTCTGATTAGGAACATGGATTTGTGCCTGGAAGGTCATGTTTGACTAATCTTCTTGAATTTTTTGAAGAGGTTACCCGGGAAATTGATGAGGGTAAAGCAGTGGATGTTGTCTATATGGACTTCAGTAAGGCCTTTGACAAGGTTCCTCATGGAAGGTTGGTTAAGAAGGTTCAATTGTTGGGTATTAATGGTGGAGTAGCAAGATGGATTCAACAGTGGCTGAATGGGAGATGCCAGAGAGTAATGGTGGATGGCTGTTTGTCAGGTTGGAGGCCGGTTACTAGTGGGGTGCCTCAGGGATCTGTGTTGGGTCCACTGTTGTTTGTCATGTACATCAATGATCTGGATGATGGTGTGGTAAATTGGATTAGTAAGTATGCAGATGATACTAAGATAGGTGGTGTTGTGGATAATGAAGTAGATTTTCAAAGACTACAGAGAGATTTAGGCCATTTGGAAGAGTGGGCTGAAAGATGGCAGATGGAGTTTAATGCTGATAAGTGTGAGGTGCTACATCTTGTCAGGACAAATCAAAATAGGACGTACATGGTAAATGGTAGCGAATTGAGGAATGCAGTTGAACAGAGGGTTCTAGGAATAACTGTGCATAGTTCCCTGAAGGTGGAATCTCATGTCGATAGGGTGGTAAAGAAAGCTTTTGGTGTGCTGGCCTATATTAATCAGAGCATTGAGTATAGAAGTTGGGATGTAATGTTAAAATTGTACAAGGCATTGGTGAGGCCAATTCTGGAGTATGGTGTACAGTTTTGGTCGCCTAATTATAGGAAGGGTGTCAACAAAATAGAGAGAGTACAGAGGAGATTTACTAGAATGTTGCCTGGGTTTCAGCAACTAAGTTACAGAGAAAGGTTGAACAAGTTAGGTCTTTATTCTTTGGAGCTCAGAAGGTTAAGGGGGGACTTGATAGAGGTCTTTAAAATGATGAGAGGGATAGACAGAGTTGACGTGGATAAGCTTTTCCCATTGAGAGTAGGGAAGATTCAAACAAGAGGACATGACTTGAGAATTAAGGGACAGAAGTTTAGGGGTAATACGAGGGGGAACTTCTTTACTCAGAGAGTGGTAGCTGTGTGGAATGAGCTTCCAGTGGAAGTGGTGGAGGCAGGTTCGATTTTATCATTTAAAAATAAATTGGATAGGTATATGGATGGGAAAGGAATGGAATGGAGGGTTATGGTCTGAGTGCAGGTAGATGGGACTAGGGGAAAATAATTGTGACTGTAATTGTTATATGGTTATATGGTAATTAACTTACAAACATTCACGTCTTTGGAGTGTAGGAGGAAACTGGAGCACCCGGAGAAAACCCACGCGGTCATGGGGAGAAAGTACAAACTCCACACAGACAGCACCCGTAGTCAGGATCGAACCCGGGTCTCTGGCGCTGGAAGGCAGCAACTCTACCGCTGCACCGTCTTCAGTTTTACTGAGATTCATCATGGATTCCTGTAACTGCGATTGTGAGCTAAAACCACTAGAGGGGGTATGTTACCCAGCCCTCAATATCTCCAATCATTTTTTCCATTTTACTCTCTCAAACTAGCCTGAATAAAATCAGTCATCCCTATTGTATGTTGGCAATCATTATTTGAATCATGCTACATCATGGATTCAATTATTGCATTTCAATTATGTCCATGATTTGGATGAGAACATGCAGGGTAAGCTTCGCAAGTTTGCAGATGATACGAAAGAGGGTGGTTTTACAGTGAAGATGGTTGTGAAAAATTGCAGCAGGAACTTGATCGATTGGCCAGGTGGGCGGAGGAATGGTTGATGCAATTTAAAACAGAGAAATGTGATGTTGCATTTTGGGAAGTTTAACATAGGCAGGACCTACACAGTGAACGGTCGGGCTATGGGTAGTGTTGTAGAGCAGAGGGATCTAGGAGTACAGGTACATGGTTCCTTGAAGGAGGAGCTGCAGGCAGAAAGGGAGGTCAAAAAGGCTTTTGGCACATTGGCCTTCATCATAGAAACATAGAAAATAGGTGCAGGAGGAGGGCATTCGGCCCTTCGAGCCAGCACCGCCATTCATTGTGATCATGGCTGATCGTCCCCGATCAATAACCCGTGCCTGCCTTCTCCCCATAGCCCTTGACTCCACTAGTCCCTAGAGCTCTATCTAACTCACTCTTAAATCCATCCAGTGACTTGGCCTCCACTGCCCTCTGTGGCAGGGAATCCCATAAATTCACAACTCCCTGGGTGGAAAAGTTTTTTCTCACCTTAGTCTTAAATGACCTCCCCTTTATTTTAAGACTGTGGCCCCTGGTTCCGGGCTCGCCCAACATTGGGAACATTTTTCCTGCATCTAGTTTGTCCAGTCCTTTTATATGTTTCTATAAGATCCCACCTCATCCTTCTAAACTCCAGTGAATACAAGCCTAGTTTTTTCAATCTTTCCTCATATGACAGTCTAGCCATCCCAGGGATCAATCTCGTGAACCTACGCTGCACTGCCTCAATCACAAGGATGTTCTTCCTCAAATTAGGAGACCAAACTGTACACAATACTCCAGATGTGGTCTCACCAGGGCCCTATACAATTGCAGAAGAACCTCTTTACTCCTATACTGAAATCCTCTTGTTATGAAGGCCAACATTCCATTAGCTTTCTTCACTGCCTGCTGTACCTGTATGCCAACTTTCAGTGACCGGTGTACAAGAATGCCCAGGTCTCGCTGCACCTCCTCTTACCTAACCTAACCCCATTGAGATAATAATCTGCCCCCCTGTTTTTGCCACCAAAGTGGATAACCTCACATTTATCTATATTATACTGCATCTGCCACGCATTTGCCCACTCACTCAACCTGTCCAGGTCACCCTGCAACCTCCTAACATCCTCTTCACAGTTCACACTGCCACCCAGCTTTGTGTCATCCGCAAACTTGCTAGTGTTGCTCCTAATTCCCTCTTCCAAATCATTAATATATATGGTAAACAGTTGCGGCCCCAACACCGAGCCTTGCGGCACTCCACTCGCCACTGCCTGCCATTCTGAAAAGGACCCGTTCACTCCTACTCTTTGCTTCCGGTCTGCCAACCAATTTTCCATCCATGTCAACACCCTACCCCCAATACCATGTGCTCTAATTTTAGTCACCAGTCTCCCGTGCGGGACCTTATCAAAGGCTTTCTGAAAGTCTAGATACACTACATCCACTGGCACCCCTTCATCCATTTTAATTGTCACATCCTCAAAAAATTCCAGAAGGCCTTTCTGTCCTCGGTCTCCTCCATTGTCAGTGAAGCTAAACGCAAATTGGAGGAACAGCATCTCATATTTCGCTTGTGCATCTTACAGCAAAGAATATTGATTTCTCTAACTTCAGAGAGTGGGGCATGTGGGGATTGGGGAGCGGGAGTGGATATGGTGGGGGTGGTGGGCGTGGGGACGGGGGAGTCAGGAAGTTGGGGTAGGGGTGGGAGGAGTTTTTGTGGGGTTGGAGGGTAGGTGATGGGGGAGTGGGGTGGAATGGGGGGCATGGTGGTATGGCTGGTGCTGGTGTGAGGGTCAGGTGGTGAGGGTGTAGGAGAGGGGGTGGTGCTGTTGTGCTGGTTGGTGTTGTCAGGGTGGGGCTGGTGTGAGGGTGGGGGATCAGGGGGGTTGGTGCTGGTGTAGAGGTGCTGGTGCTATTTTGTGATGGGGTCAGGGGGGCCGGGATCAGGGTCAGGGTGGTGCTGGTGTGCGTTGGGCAGGGTAGTGAGGGTGTGTGAGTGTGGTGGTGGTGCTGTAATGTTGAGGCCAGGGTGGTGGTGATCAGGGTCAGGGTGGTGCTGCTGGTGTCAGGGTATTGGTGGTGTGAGGGTCAGGGTGGTAGGGGTGTAGGAGGTGAAAGGGGTAAAGGTGTGCGAGTGTGAAGGTGTGGGAGGGGGGTGGTACTGCTGTGTTGGGATCAGGACGGGTCAATAGACAATAGGTGCAGGAGTGGGCCCTTCGGCCCTTCGGCCCATTCACTGTGATCATGGCTGATCATCCACAATCAGTATCCCGTTCCTGCCTTCTCCCCATATCCCTTGTTTCCGCTATCTATAAGAGCTCTAGCTAATTTTCTCTTGAAAGCCTCCAGAGAATTGGCCACCACTGCCTTCTGAGGCAGAGAATTCCACAGATTCACAACTCCGTTGATAAAGTTGTACCTCATCTCCGTTCTAAATGGCTTACCCGTTATTCTTAAACTGTGGCCCCTGGTTCTGGACTCTCCCAACATCGGGAACATGTTTCCTGCCTCTAGCGTGTCCAAACCCTTAATAATCTTATTTCTTTCAATAAGATATCCTCTCATCCTTCTAAATTCCAGAGTATGCAAGCTCAGATGCTTCATTCTGTCAACATATGGCAGTCCCGCTAACCCTGGAATTTTACTTCGGAGTCACATGAGTGACTACGTGAAGAAACCCCGCCAGGACGCATGCGTGTCATATCGCTACACGCATTGCGAAACAGTCAGGCAGGGTAGAACAACGTTCCCCCGCAGCGGCAGTTTTAAAAGCCGGAACCTGCAGGTAAGAGATACTCTGCGGTCTTTTGTTTTGTTCCCATACTGATTTACAGGTGGGGAGTCAATGGACAAGTCCAAGAAAACAACGAGGGCTGCGACAAAGCTGGCGTGGGAGGACCGTGGAGTTGCGGGCAGCCAGCAGCGGCCAGCGGCACATGAACCACCCGTAATGGGAACAGCTGTGCCCGACTTCGCCTCCGCACCGGCCAGATCCACTCCGCGGCCGGGCGGTAAGGCAAAACAAAAAACCAACAAAGTCGTTGACTCAGATGAGTCCGACTTAGAGCAGCCGCGAGCGGCCAGCGACCGTGAGCGCTGGAGCCGGATGGAGCGGTGTGTGGAGCAGTTGCTCCAACGTGACAGGCTCCGGGAGATGGAGTCTAGTCACTGTGGGCACTATGTTAAACCCACAGCAGCACCTCTTGTAGGGCTGCACAGTGCATCTCCCTCATCAGAGGGGAGTACTGGGGGTCAGTTCTGGGCTGATCCTGAAGAGGGGTTTGCAGAAGAGAAATCAAGTGTGCAAGGGGTGCAGGAACGTGAAAATCTACTGGACATGGTGTCCAACTTCATACAGCCAGACCAGACTGGCCAAAACCTGGAACAAAAACTAGCTGCCAGTATAGATTTTACTTCGGAGTCACGTGAGTGACTACGTGAAGAACCCGCTCAGCGCGCATGCGCGGCATTAACGCCAGCAGTGCAACAGCGGCTGCAGCGGGAGCTAGGCGCTCCCGCTACAGAATGAAACGGACCGTCAGGTGAGTACCCTGAGGTCGGGTTTCTATTACAGGGGAGCCTTTTTCTGCTTGTGTTTTACAGGCAGAGAAAAAGGCTCTGGAACAAAACTGTCCCCCGTTCGAGGAGGAACGTTTTCCGTCGGGGAGGGGGGCAGCAACAGGCGGTAGGAGTGTCTACCCGGTGTTCCGCTATTCCCCGACACCGTGCCGAGCCACCCGCACGGCGGGAGAGAGAGCCGCCTGAGCCGCTGGAGCGGCTCTCGGAGCAGGTGCCTGCGAGACGTGCTGCTTGAGGGGCGCTCTCGCTTCTACAAGGCACAAAAGCTCTAGAAGAACCTGTCTCCCGCTCGACTCCAGCGGAGGAACGTTCCATTGCAGGGGGGGCAGAAACAGGCGGTAGGAACAATTACCGGGCGCCCCGCTATCCACATCACCGCGCCGAGCCCAGTCCCGCTAGTGCCTGAGCTGCGGGCTGGATGTTTAGCCATCCGAAGAGGCATCCGGCCGGTGGCTTCCGACTTGTCGGAGGGGACGTCTCTCCACCCGCATGGGAGAGAGACAGCCGCCTGAGCCGCTGGAGCGGCTCCTGGAGCAGGAGCTCCTGAGAGACACGCTATGTGAGGGGCAGTCTCGCTGGAGGGTTCAGGCATACCCTCCACAGTGCCTAGGCACTGCCCATCGCTTCCTCCTTAGTGTGGTTAGCTTTGGGGTGACCAGGGCTGGGCTGGTCATGAAAAGGGGGTCGCTGGCTGAAGAATTCGGGAGTATGCCAGGGGTGCAGGAACAGGAAGAGCTGCTGGGTGTGTGTGGACCGCTACGTGTCTACCCCACGTGCAGGAAGGCCATTAGAGCCTAAAAACTAACGGCCAGCATTGACCACCTCTCCGAAAGGCACCTACAGGAGCAGGTGGTTAATAAGGCTTAAAATGTACAGCTCCAATGAATTATAGTCCTTCAAAGTGCCGGCACTCAACAGCCAAATCTGGGGGCACGTCGGGACAAATACTCGGACCAGGAGCTGATACTGCAGCGGATCCTAAGGCTCCTGACGTCAGCCATCACACCATTTGCTCGTTTTCTGTGGACAATACGGAGATGACCACTAACTAACAAATCACTCTCGCACTGTTGTGCAACACGCAGAGCGAGATAAATTACCTCCGTATATAAATCATAAGACCTGCCCTAAATCCCGAATTTGGGTTGTGCTAAACCCCAGCCACTGAGTCAGCCTCACAGCTCTTTGGCAAAAAACCTCATGGGAATAAAAACTTTCGGCCTCATAAGGGCAGGCCCCAGGACGAGCAAACCCCAAAAATACAATACCCACGCGGCAGCACCCCATCGCGTCCACCAGTCGACGTCTACCATAAGGGACTGGTGAAAGCTCGGGGACCGCATTTTTAATGCCCGGGAGTCTTTTAGACCACGGCCCAGAGCAGGCCCCCATGGAAAATGCACCACCCCCCAACATCACCGCCACGTCAGACAACGCGCCAGACTCGCTGGTCTGGGAAGAGACAGAAGAAATGCCCATATCCATGGAGGTAGGTGGGTCTGGTGCCTACAAGAATATGTAAAATAAGGAATCTAATTTCAAAGGAGACTTTATGGCAAGCATTGGCCTCAAATATGCTTACTATTCAGTACCCATTCAAAAGGATCTACGCAGATACCTAAAATTTACCTGGATGGGGCAACTATGACAGTTAGAAACATAGATAGAAACATAGAAATTAGGTGCAGGAGTAGGCCATTCGACCCTTCGAGCCTGCACCGCCATTCAATATGATCATGGCTGATCATCCAACTCAGTATCCCGTACCTGCCTTCTCTCCATACCCTCTGATCCCCTTAGTCACATCTAACTCTTAAATATAGCCAATGAACTGGCCTCGACTACCCTCTGTGGCAGAGAGTTCCAGAGATTCACCACTCTCTGTGTGAAAAAAGTTCTTCTCATCTCGGTTTTAAAGGATTTCCCCCTTATCCTTAAGCTGTGACCCCTTGTCCTGGACTTCCCCAACATCGGGAGCAATCTTCCTGCATCTAGCCTGTCCAACCCCTTAAGAATTTTATAAGTTTCTATAAGATCCCCTCTCAATCTCCTAAATTCTAGAGAGTATAAACCAAGTCTATCCAGTCTTTCTTCATAAGACAGTCCTGACATCCCATGAATCAGTCTGGTGAACCTTCTCTGCACTCCCTCTATGGCAATAATGTCCTTCCTCAGATTTGGAGACCAAAACTGTACGCAATACTCCAGGTGTGGTCTCACCAAGACCCTGTACAACTGCAGTAGAACCTCCCTGCTCCTATACTCAAATCCTTTTGCTATGAAAGCTAACATACCATTCGCTTTCTTCACTGCCTGCTGCACCTGCATGCCTACTTTCAATGACTGGTGTACCATGACACCCAGGTCTCGCTGCATCTCCCCTTTTCCTAGTCGGCCACCATTTAGATAATAGTCTGCTTTCCTGTTTTTGCCACCAAAATGGATAACCTCACATTTATCCACATTATACTGCATCTGCCAAACATTTGCCCACTCACCCAGCCTATCCAAGTCACCTTGCAGTCTCCTAGCATCCTCCTCACAGCTAACACTGCCCCCCAGCTTAGTGTCATCCGCAAACTTGGAGATATTGCCTTCAATTCCCTCATCCAGATCATTAATATATATTGTAAATAGCTGGGGTCCCAGCACTGAGCCTTGCGGTACCCCACTAGTCACTGCCTGCCATTGTGAAAAGGACCTGTTTACTCTTACTCTTTGCTTCCTGTTTGCCAGCCAGTTCTCTATCCACATCAATACTGAACCCCCAATGCCGTGTGCTTTAAGTTTGTATACTAATCTCTTATGTGGGACCTTGTCGAAAGCCTTCTGGAAGTCCAGATACACCACATCCACTGGTTCTCCCCTATCCACGCTACTAGTTACATCCTCGAAAAATTCTATAAGATTCGTCAGACATGATTTACCTTTCGTAAATCCATGCTGACTTTGTCCAATGATTTCACCACTTTCCAAATGTGCTGCTATCCCATCTTTAATAACTGACTCTAGCAGTTTCCCCACTACCGATGTTAGACTAACTGGTCTGTAATTCCCCGTTTTCCTCTCTCCCTCCCTTCTTAAAAAGTGGGGTTACGTTTGCTACCCGCCAATCCTCAGGAACTACTCCAGAATCTAAAGAGTTTTGAAAGATTATTACTAATGCATCCACTATTTCTGGAGCTACTTCCTTAAGTACTCTGGGATGCAGCCTATCTGGCCCTGGGGATTTATCGGCCTTTAATCCATTCAATTTACCCAACACCACTTCCCGGCTAACCTGGATTTCACTCAATTCCTCCAACTCCTTTGACCCGCGGTCCCCTGCTATTTCCGGCAGATTATTTATGTCTTCCTTAGTGAAGACGGAACCAAAGTAGTTATTCAATTGGTCCGCCATATCCTTGTTCCCCATGATCAACTCACATGTTTCTGACTGCAAGGGACCTACATTTGTTTTAACTAATCTCTTTCTTTTCACATATCTATAAAAACCTTTGCAGTCAGTTTTTATGTTCCCTGCCAGTTTTCTTTCATAATCTATTTTTCCTTTCCTAATTAAGCCCTTTGTCCTCCTCTGCTGGTCTCTGAATTTCTCCCAGTCCTCCGGTATGCTGCTTTTTCTGGCTAATTTGTACGCATCATCCTTCGCTTTGATGCTATCCCTGATTTCCCTTGTTATCCACGGATGTGCTACCTTCCCTGATTTATTCTTTTGCCAAACTGGGATGAACAATTTTTGTAGTTCATCCATGCAGTCTTTAAATGTCTTCCATTGCATATCCACCGTCAACCCTTTTAGAATTAATTGCCAGTCAATCTTGGCCAATTCACGTCTCATACCCTCAAAGTTACCTTTCTTTAAGTTCAGAACCATTGTTTCTGAATTAACAATGTCACTCTCCATCCTAATGAAGAACTCAACCATATTATGGTCACTCTTGCCCAAGGGGGCACGTACAACAAGACTGCTAACTAACCCTTCCTCATTGCTCAATACCCAGTCTAAAATAGCCTGCTCTCTCGTTGGTTCCTCTACATGTTGATTTAGATAACTATCCCGCATACATTCCAAGAAATCCTCTTCCTCAGCACCCCTGCCAATTTGATTCACCCAATCTATATGTAGATTGAAGTCACCCATTATAACTGTTTTGCCTTTGTCGCACGCATTTCTAATTTCCTGTTTGATACCATCTCCAACTTCACTACTACTGTTAGGTGGCCTGTACACAACACCCACCAGCGTTGTCTGCCCCTTAGTGTTTCGCAGCTCTACCCATACCGATTCCACATCCTCCAACCTAATGTCCTTCCTTTCCATTGCGTTAATCTCCTCTCTAATCAGCAACGCTACCCCACCTCCTTTTCCTTTCTCTCTATCCCTCCTGAATATTGAATATCCCTGGATGTTCAGCTCCCAGCCTTGGTCACCCTGGAGCCATGTCTCCGTGATCCCAACTATATCATAGTCATTAATAGCTATCTGCACATTCAACTCATCCACCTTATTACGAATGCTCCTTGCATTGAGCCACAAAGCCTTCAGGCTTGTTTTTACAACACTCTTACCCCTTATACAATTATGTTGAAAAGTGGCCCTTTTTGATTTTTGCCCTGGTTTTGTCTGCCTGCCACTTTTACTTTTCACCTTGCTACCTATTGCTTCTATCCTCATTTTACACCCCTCTGTCTCTACGCTCACACATTTAAGAAACCATTTCCCTTTAACTCCATCCTCCACTATCCCATTCGACACCCCACCCCCCTTATTCAGTTTAAAACCACCCGTGTAGCAGTGACATGGGGTGACGTCAGCTCAAGGTTATTCATCAAGATACTAAAACCAGCCCTGGCAAAACTAATAAGAAGACCATGGAATTGGCTATGTCAGCTGTTTTTCAGCTACAAAACCGTTTTCGAAACCCTGGGGTTTGTTTTACATCCAGATAAATCAAAGTTGAAGCCATCCACTATCATGGACTACTTAGACTTCACAATTAATTCAGTCCATATGACTGTAACTTTGTTGGCACAATCATGCCACAATTTAATGGTCAACGAGCAACCAACTATTCGACAAGTAGCAAGAGTAATTGGGAAAATGGTAGCAGCATTCCTGGCTACACAATTCGGACCATTGCATTATAAAATCTACAAAGAGCAAAGGTACAGGCATTAAAATATCATGCAGGTCATTATGATCGGGTCATGAAATTACCCACTGAAACTATATCAAATCAGTTGGCATAGTTTCAGCCCTATCATTATCTAACAGGTGGTAGATGGACTAATCTAAAGTCATCATTACTACTTACACGGGGCATTAATTATTTAGCGATGTTGGGTGCCTTTTATGGATTAAAAGCATATACATCAAATATGCATCACTGCATGTACGGTTACAAATGGATAATACTACGGTGGTGGCCTACATTAACCATATGGGAGGCATAAAATCGTTATCATGCGACAAATTGGTCAACACAATTTGGCAATGGTGTGTCAAAAAGACATATTTGGCTGTCAGCAACTTACCTATCAGGTAAGCTAAATACAGTGGCAGACACCAGGTCACGCAAATTCAATGACAACATCGAATGGATGTAAAATCCAAAGTATTTGCAAAAATTATCAAGCTATATGGCACGCCAGATATCGATTATTTGCATCAAGGCTAAATCACCAGATACCTATGCATGTCGCTTGGGAACCAGACCCAGAGGCAGCAGCGGTAGTAGATGCCTTCACGCTGGATTGGGGAAATTCCTTCTCCTATGTTTTCCCTCCCTTCTGCCTCATCAGTCAGGTACTACGAAAAATACAGATGGACTCTGCATCAGGGTTTGATAGTACCCGGCTGGCCTACACAGCCATGGTTCCCAGTAATCCACTAAGAAGCAGTACTTAACCAGCATCAAGAAATGCGAGAAGTACTGCCACGAAACAAGGACCACGTACACAACAGCAACAGTCACCAACGCACTGGAGTTCCTGGCCTACCTCCACCACAAAGAGGAATCAGCTACAGTGCCATCAACACAGCAAGGAGTGCCTGTCTGCTTATTTGAAACCAGCACCAGGACAACAGCCGATGGGATCCCATCCACTGATGGTCAAATTAATGAAGGGCATCTATAACATCAAACCCCTAGACCAAGGTATACCCATTTATGGGATGTCAGTGTGGTCCTGACGTACCTCAGGGGATGGCCACCAGCCAGATCCCTCAGCCTCAAACAAACTACCCTGAAAACGCTCATGTTGTTGGCACTTGTATCCACTCAGAGGGTCCAGTCACTACATCGATTGCGACTGGACAACATGGGGACCACCCCAGACAAGATCTCGTTCATCATCCAGGGTCTGGTAGAACAGAGCAGGCCAGGTATAGCCAATCCAGTTGTGGTGTTCCGGGCTTACCCGCCAGAGCCGCGGTTGTGTGTCATGACCTATCTACTATATTATATAGACATAACCTATAACATCAGAGGGAGTGAAAAAGCCTTATGGGTCAGCCACAAAAAACCTCATGGCCGGGTAACGAGCCAAACCATTGCAAGATGGCTCAAGCAGGTACTAAAGGCTGCCGGAATAGACTAACTTTTTTCAAATCTCATTCCACCAGGGCAGCGTCTACATCAACGGCCGAAAGAATGGACGTACGGTTGACCATATTCTGACGACAGCAGAATGGTCGAGGGAAATGACATTCAAAATTTTTTACAATAAGCCGTTGACGAAGCCTGACTTGTTTGCAGAAATTTTTTACAAACTGCAAATATTTAATTTAAGCCCGGGGGAGCAATTTAATTTGTTATTGTTACTAAATACCAATTTTGTTTCTCGAAAAACAGATTCATTGGTTGGTTACGATAACACACTTCCTCTCTCAAGAACTTCGGCAGTGAGTGAAATAAAACTGTTACACGGTTTGAAATCACAGAGCTTTGAAGTCTTCACGTAGTCACTCACGTGACTCCGAAGTAAAATAGTAAGATTAAACGAGAACTTACCAGTTTGAAGTTTGATCTGTATTTTATGAGGTGTTACGATGAGGGATTACGTGCCCTCCACTCCCACCCTCATAATATAGGTCAAACTGATAACTGATGTCTCCTTTTCTTTACTATGTTTACTTCAATAACTGTGTCTATCTGTGATTCCACACCGCTGCTTGGAAGTATGTCGCGCATGCGCGCTGAGCGGGTTCTTCACGTAATCCCTCATCGTAACTCCTCATAAAATACAGATCAAACTTCAAACTGGTAAGTTCTCGTTTAATGTTACTATTATATGTCCTTTAACCAGCTACAGGAACAGGCTGTATTGGACACCACGGCAAGACACTTGGCACCGGGTAACTGTATATCCCTGAATGTTCCTGTTGTAAATAATTGCATATTGAAACATATCGGAGCAGGAGTTAGAGGCATGGATGTCAAACTCCAAAAGGTAATAAAGCTCCTAACAGCGGGAATAACAGCTTTCGCCCGCACAGTAGATGAGAAGGACATGTCGCAGGACCAACAGGATGCACTGACACTGCTTTGCAACACACAATATGAAATAAACAGCATCAGGAAGAGTGCCATCCGACCTGCTCTAAATCCAAAATTCGCAGGTCTGTGCAAACCTGGAAACGTAAAACCACCAATTTTACTATTTGGAGGTAACCTATCGAAGCAAGTCAAGGAGCTCGATGAGGAGGCAAAAACCCTGGGGCTCATAAAAGCGACTTCATCAAAAACCTACTACGGCCATAAACAGCACCCTTACGCACCCACCAGTAGAACAAGACAAACTGGTGAAAGCTCAAAAGTCCGGTACACCGAACATGATTCTTTTTTAGGCCATGGCCCAGGCCGGCCTTTTTGAAAAATATGCAAACCTCCAACACCAACCCAACTGTAAAGAGTTCTGGTCACACGCCGTAACTTTACTACTTCTTTATTAATACTACACACACAGACTGCTTCTCATAGCTGTTCGTGGTCTGTCACCGAAGCTAGAGAGAAGAGAGAGAGGTGGGGAGGTTACAATTATACTAGTGATATGGGGAGTGGTTTAGTAGTGATGAAGTCATTATGTTAAAGGCACATGCACAACCCTCTACACCAACCACAAACCCAGACACCGGCGCCTCAATATCAACGAAGGATTTACAAAAAGAAGTAAACCTGCCACTGGTAACTATGGAGGTAGGTGGGTCTGGTTCCCTACAAATTGCAGGGAGCATGGAGGTTGGGAGGAGATTACACTTCTTTCTGGATGCATGGAATATGTTAACTACCGACACTTATATTTTAAGCAGTATCCAGGGATATACCATAGAATTTATACACAAATACAGCCCTCCAGTTCAGCATGTACCGAACCGAATGTTCGTACTTTCAGGTAAAGAAAAATCAGAAGCGCATGCTGAACTGGAACGGCTTTACGCAAAAGGGTTAATTGAAAAATCCCAACACGAATTGCTAGAATTCGTGTCCAATATCTTTACCAAAAACAAAAAAGATGGTGGTTGTCGCATCATCATAGATTTGACCAAATTGAATACATTTGTACAATATATTCATTTAAAAATGGAAACCTTTGTTACTGCAAAACAATTGATTTCCAAAGGTTACTTCATGGCTAGCATCGATTTAAAAGATGCTTACTACTCAGTGCCTATACGAGGTGACCACAGATGTTACTTAAAATTCAACTGGATGGGACAGCGCTGGCAGTATAGTGCGCTGCCAAATGGGTTAACATCAGCCCCCAGGCTGTTCACAAAAATTTTGAAACCAGCCCTAGCGTTTCTACGGAAACGAAAACACATGGTCATGGCATATCTAGATGACATACTTATTGTGGGCAAAACTTTGGAATTGGCCAAACAACCCGTAACAGCCACAAAACAGTTATTTGAAAAACTGGGGTTTATTATCCATCCAGTTAAATCTAAATTAACGCCTTCCACTACTATGGACTATTTGGGATTCACCATTGACTCAGTTCACATGTCGGTGAGTTTGCCAAAGGGAAAGGCTATAGACTTAATAGAGGCTTGCAATAACCTCATTGACATTAGTAAACCGTCCATCAGATTGGTAGCAAAAGTAATTGGCAAAATGGTGGCTGCTTTTCCAGCCACACAATTCGGACCTTTACATTACCAAAATTTACAGAGAGCAAAAATACGAGCACTCAAAATTAATGCTGGTCATTTTGACAGACCAATGAAGCTACCAATCAAAGCTATAATGGAACTAAAATGGTGGAAAGATAACATTCGGCTTTGTTTCAATCCAATCATTATCAGCAACCCTTCTATGGTGCTACAAACTGATGCCAGTGCACTTGGTTGGGGTGCCACCAATTCCACCTCCAGCTGTGGAGGCAGATGGACTGCACAGGAGGCATCATTATTACAAACACTGGGCATAAACTACCTGGAAATGTTGGGTGCATTCTATGGCCTAAAGTCATATTGTTCTGGGTTATATCACCAGCATGTTAGACTACAGATTGACAATACCACCCTGGTAGCATATATCAACCACATGGGTGGAAACAAATCGACATCATGTGACAATCTGGCTAATACAATTTGGCAATGGTGTATCCAGAGACATATTTGGATATCAGCAACTTACCTACCAGGTAAACTAAATTTAGTGGCAGACACCAGGTCACGCAAATTTAATGAAAACACCGAATGGATGTTGAATAAAAAAGTACTTGCTGATATTACAGCACGGTATGGAACACCAGATATTAATCTATTCGCATCCAGACTTAATCACCAGTTATCAAACTATGTTTCGTGGGAACCAGACCCTGGGGCAGCGGCGACAGATGCATTTTCGCTGCATTGGAGGAAATTGTTTATTTATGCATTCCCTCCTTTCTGCCTCATCAGTCGGGTATTAAGGAAAATACAGCAAGACTCTGCGTCTGGTATTTTGGTAGTACCCGATTGGCCTAATCAACCATGGTTCCCTGTGATACTCAACATGGTATTAGAACCATGTATCACCATCCCGAATAGACCAGATTTATTGGTTCATCCCGTAACAAGGGATAGCCACCCATGTCATAACTATATGAATTTATTAATTTGTAGAGTCTAAAAATACCTCTACTACAGCTGGGACTGATGGACCGAACAGTGAACATAATTTCGGCGGCCCACAGACAGTCCACCAAAAAACAGTATCTAGTCTATATCAGGAAATGGGAGATGTATTGTCACAGAAACAGCATCACCTACAGATCAATGAACATCCTGTCTGTTCTGGAATTCCTGACAGGCCTCCATTATGATGAGGGGCTCAGTTATAGTGCCATCAACTGCGCCAGAAGTGCCCTATCAACTTATCTATGGCAAGGAACAGAGCGTCATTCTGTTGGGACTCACCCCCTGGTAACAAAACTTATGAGGGGAATTTTTAATACCAATCCCCCAAGAACCAGGTACTCTCAAATATGGGATGTGAGTATTGTCCTGACGATGCTAAGGAATTGGTCTCCAGCAACAGCTCTGTCCCTACATAGACTGACACTGAAAACAGTCATGCTAATGGCTTTGGTCACGGCACAAAGGGTACAGTCGTTACATAAATTAAGACTGGACAACATGACTTCTTCATCTGGAAATATTACGTTTCATATTTATGAATTAGTTAAGCAGAACAGACAGGGATCAGCAGGCCTCAATATAGAATTTAGGTCTTACCCAATAGATGATCGTCTCTGTATAGCAAGACATTTGTTGTTATACATGGAGAACACGAAAATCATCAGAGGCAATGAGAAGGCACTTTTAATCAGCCACAAGCAACCACACTAAAAAGTGACGGTCCAGACCATCTCAAGATGGCTGAAACAGGTTCTAACACAGGCTGGGGTGGATACTAATATTTTAAAATCTCATTCCACCAGGGCTGCAGCTACATCGGCAGCTATGCAGTTGGATGTACCAATGGACCAAATCCTCAAGACAGCAGGATGGTCTTTTCAC
>NC_045993.1:18025219-18038324 GCF_010909765.2 Amblyraja radiata
TGTGGAATGCGCAATGGCCGCCGGATTTTGCCGCGGGGGCCGACTGGGAGCAGCGGAGACGCGGTGGATAGCGGTCCCAACCTGCTCTGAGTCTCCAAACGCCTCGGGAAGGACGTCCACTGCTTCCAGGTTGTGATGGTGAGAATTCCACAGCTCGTCGGCTTGTTCACCCAGCGCCTGCATGTCGGTAAACGGATCCCTGGCGAGCTGCATGCGAATGTCGGGAGGCAGCTGCTGCAGGTAAGCATATTTAAATAAAAAACACGGCTCATGGTCCCCCATTAGGGTGAGCATGTCTTCCAGGAGGGCAGACGGCTTGCGGTCGCCCAGGCCGTCCATTCTGAAAATGCGAGCTGCCCGCTCGGCGTCACCCAGGCCAAACCTCCTGATGAGAAATGCTTTAAGGCCATCATATTTGTTCGCTACCGGGGGGGCCCTGAGGAAAGGCTTAACTCGCCTCGCAGTTAGTTGGTCAAACGAGCCAACCACATAATAATATTTAGTATCATCCTGCGTGATACCTCTCACAGCAAACTGTGCCTCTGCCAGCTGGAACCAGGTTTCGGGTTCTTCGGTCCACAGAGTTGGGAGCTTCAACGCAACGGCGTTATTCTCCATCACGATGCGTGATGAACGACGCGGGGTCACCAGTGTAGTGGCCTGGTCGAGGTCAGGAAAAGACCGGACACCAGGCGGATTCTAAAGAAGCTTTTTAATGGTAGCAGTACGAGAACACACACACGACACCCTTATCTCCACCCCTCGGGAGTCGTCTGGAAACCCCGTGGCAGACCAACGCCCCTGTCCCTCAATCGGCGAGGGGGATGATCCAAGGAGTGGCCTACCCCACAGGGACCGCCACAAAAGTATATTATCCGCCTATAATGAAATTTTGTTATTAGAGTCATTATTATTATATCCCTGAATATTCGGATGCGTTCTTATCGTTTCAGCCAAAGGCTCTATCATAAGGGCAAATAGCAGGGGTGATAAAACACATCCTTGCCTATTGCCCCTTGATAGTTGGAATTTTGGAGATAACATATTATTAGTTAATATTCTTGCCATTGGTTTATCATATAGTAACTTTACGCATCTAATAAAATTATCTCCCATATTAAAATTTTGGAGTACTTTGTATAAATACTGCCACTCTACCTGATCAAATGCTTTCTCTGCATCCAAAGATATAACTGATAAGTCTTCCTTTTCAGTTTTATGTGAATTACATTTTATTAAAAAGTCGTCTCAGATTATTAGATGATTGTCTTTTAGGTCTAAACCCCGTTTATCAATTTATTAATATATTTACTCAATCGTCTTGCTAAAGTCTTTGATAAAATTTTCTGATCTGTATTTAAAAGTTATATGGTTCTTTATGAGCCCGGATCTTCTAAATCTTTATCTTTTTTTAGTATAAGCGTGATTGTAGATTCTGCTAGTGTTTCTGGTAATTTATTTTCGGTAAAGGCATACGTGTATAATTTAAGTCATCGTGGGACCATTAACTCCTGAAATCTTTTATAAAAGTCCATTGTTCTGTCGTATTCTTTATATTTTGAAAACTTTGATATGAAATTATAACTCCACGGAAGAAAGCCTTAAAAGTTTCCCATAATAAAGATGGTGAAATACCTGGTGTCTCATTTCATTTGTTGTTTTAAATACTCGTAACCTTGTGGGTTATTAACTATTTGTGTATTAAATCTCCAAAAAGATTTTATACCTGGCATTCCCTCAACTTTTAAAGTAAAAGTCAACGGGGAGTGATCAGAAATAATACTATTATGATATTTAGGATTAATCATGTATGGGATTAATTTTGTATCCACTAAAAAATAATCAATTCTTGAGTAGGGTTGTGTACCGATGAGTAGAACGAGTATTCCCTTCCAGTTAGATTAACTATTCTCCATACATCTGTTATATTAGTGTTTTTTATATATGTGTTTAAAATTTGCTAGTCTTGGATTTGACGCTGCCCTTCCTTAGTTTTATTGATTTGTCTAAATATGAATCTATAACACAGTTAAAGTCCCCCACTAATATTACATTTTGGTAATTATACTCATCTATTATATCCGACAGATGGCACAATGGGCTAAGTGTTCGGCTGGCAACCTGAAGGTGGCCGGTTCGAATCCTGCTTGGAGTGTGTACTGTCGTTGTGTCCTTGGGCAAGACACTTCACCTACCTTTGCCTGGGACTAGAGACGGAAATTAGCTACTGATTGGCTACAATCTCGCATATTTACATGCAAATGTTCATTAATATGCACTGTCCCTATAAACAAATTATTAATTAATTAAATTATTAATCCGCAATTCTCTTAAAAATTGATTGTTATCAAAATTTGGAGCATAAATATTTATCAGAGTCAATGGTGTAGAGTAAATTTCTCTCGCCACTATAGTGTACCTTCCTTCTTTATCAGATATAGTATTCTTTAATATAAATGGTATACCTTTCCGAATAATAATAGCCGTGCCTCTAGCTTTAGAAGTAAATGACGAGTAATAAGTTTGACCTATCCAGTTTGCCCTCAGTCTCATCTGTGTTTGTAGTTTCGTATGAGTTTCTTGCAGAAAAGCTATGTCCACATTTAAAGATTTTAACTGGGCCAGAATCTTGTCTCTCTTGATTGGGTCAATCGCACCCCTAATATTCCAACTACAGAATGTGATTCCTCCATTCTTTTTTTTCCTATTGTCTTGCATTGTTAATTATTTTTGGTGATTTGATTCATGTGGTGCAGTTAAATACCTCAGGATTTTGGGTGTGGGGTGATCGTCCCGTGCTTCTGACGTTATTTTACATCTCCTCCGTCTATTGAACCTCCATGAGAAAAAGAGAAAATTGAAGAAAAAAATAAAAATTATTGAGTGAACCACATAAAAGTGAATTTTAAAAAAAAGTGACTTTAAGGTATCAAAAAGGTGATACCTTAAATTCGAGATGCCATCTATGATGGCCAAAAATTGATTGACCTCCGTAGTTGGAATTATACATTGAGCTCAGCCCCCTAGATAAGATGACATAGACCAGTGGTTCACAACCTTTTTTCAGTGATGTACCCCCTGTAAAATATTTTTTCAGCCAAGTACCCCCTAACCAGCGCAAAGCATTTTTGGTTGAAAAAAAGAGACTTAAAACAGAGCACTGTGCCATCAGTGTCTGATTTATTAAGCTTTGGAACTGATAAACACATACAAATTCAAACATTTGAAAAAAAACTATTTCGAACATTTTAAATGTTAATAATCCATGACTATTGCAAATATTTCTCATCACTAAAATGTAGTGATTCAAACTAATGTAGTGAAAACAGTGACCATATAACCATTTAAAACTATAAAATGAACCATTTAAAACTCCATAAATGTGCAAAACACTGCTCATTTGTAGTGGTCTCTCTTGAACTATTTGGAAATAAAAAGATATAACTAAAAAAAAGAAAGAAATAATTAACTTAATTATAAATAAAGATTTGTGCACATAAAAATAATTATCAACATAAAGTGTCCTCTTTTGGGATCATAGTAAAGATCTGTGCTCAAAAATAAATCATTAACTTAATTTTAAATAAAAGCAGAAATTGCTAAAAATAAAAAATAAAAATATTTAGCATCTTAAAATATCTTTTTAAGAATCAAAAAGAAGACTGACATCTTAACATTACAAACTGTCAACACTGAATATTGCATTGTTGCACTGAACTGAGTGTTTTTGCACTTAGTGAGACATTTTAGTGAGACACTTGGGCTTGTGCTTCACTGAGGATCTTTTTCATTCTTGGTGGCAGGGAGGCAACTGCTGTGATCAAGCTCTTCTCCAGGCACAGTCTGTTTCTCTGCTTTGTTTTGATCACAGTCATTGCAGAGAAGGAGGCCTCACATAAATATGTGGAGGCAAAGGGTAGTAGCTGCTCCAAAGCTTTCTGTCCCAGGTCAGGGTGCTCCTGCTTCACACACACCCAAAACTGTGTAAGTGTGAACATGGCAAACTTCATCTGGAGGCCACGATCAGATGACACCTCCAAGAGTTTTTCCTGATAGGTGACAGGGAGCTTGCTTCGGTTTGCTTTGGACAAGAGAAATGGGTTTCTCACCCAATCCAGCTGTGCAGATTTCTCCTCCATGTCAGGAAAGTAGGAATTAAAATCCTGTATCAACTTGGTCAAATGTCCCACTATGACCAACTTGACTGGAGCTCTGTCCACATCCTCACTAGAGAGAAAAGCATCCAGCTGAGGAAAGCAGGTGAAATCCTCCTGTGCATAGGCCCTTCTCCACAGCTCTGCTTTCTTCAGGAAGCCACCCACCTTGTCATACAGGTTTAAAATGCTGGTGTCCTTGCCCTGCAGAGACATATTCAGTTCGTTCAGTTTGCTGAATATATCTGCCAGATAGCACAGCTTTGCAAGCCAGTCTGTGTCCTGGAACAAGGTGGCATGGGGAGATCTGTGCTCAATCAGAAAGGCGTGTACTTCGGATCTTAATTCCAACAGCCGGTTGAGTATTCTCCCTCGAGAGAGCCAGCGCACTTCTGTGTGCAGCAGCAGTTGTATGTGTTCAGCTCCCATATTTTCGCAGAGGCGGCGAAACAGGCGTGCATTAAGTGGCCTTGACTTAATGAAGTTGATCACTTTGATGCTGCTGTTCAAAACGTCATGTAACACAGGGCTCATTTTCTTGGACGCCAATGCCTCCCTGTGTATGACACAGTGAGTCCACATCACGTCGGGGTTTTCTTTTTTAATGCGCGCTATTAGTCCTTTCGCGCTGCCCGTCATTGATGCTGCTGCGTCTGTACAGATGCTGCTGCAGGATTTCCAGCGCAAACCGTTTTCACAGAAAGTGGCATTGACAACATCAAATATGTCCTCTCCTGTTGTTTTCCCCTTCAAACTTTTGCAGAATAGTATGTCGTCAGTATCAACGTACCTCACAAAAGCAACAAGTTGTGCATTTCCACTGACATCTGTGGATTCATCCAGCTGGAGTGAAAAGGAGTCGCTAAGTTTTCCCACAACTTGCTCGACAATGTCTGTTCCCATTGTATCTACTCTGCGGCAAAAAGAGTCATTTGACAACGGTACAGTCTTTAATTTTTCCGCTGCGTTTTTGTCCAGCATAGTCTCAGCCAGCACTACAGCCGCTGGAAGGAGCAGGTCTTCAGCGATAGTGAATGGCTTCTTGGCTTTAGCTACGAGCAAAGACACTGCATAAGAGGCCTCCAGGGCTTTGGCTGATGTTGTGGAGGCCTTCCGCATCGTGTCTTGAGATGATTTGAATTCAGACAGTTTTCCTCTTAAAAAGTCAGGTGGCTTACCAACGTGACATCCATGTTTTGTCTTAAGATGACGCTGCAGATGTGCTGGCTTCATGCTACTGTTAGCTAATTTCTCCCCACAGAAAAAACACAGTGCCTTGGGTGGGTTGCAACTTGTGGACGTAAATCCAATTAATAATAATAATAATAATAACTTTATTTATAAAGCACTTTAAACAACCGCAGTTGCCACAAAGTGCTGTACATGAGAACTCATGGACAAAAAGTTATTACAAACCATTAAAAACCGTAAAACGAAGGACTAAAAAACAGTAAAAATTAAAAGACATTAAAAGCACTAAGAACAGGAGCAATGTCTCAGCCAGTGTCGAAAGCCAAAGAATAAAAATGAGTTTTTAGGGAGGATTTGAAGAAAACATAATTTTCAAGATACAGCCGGAATTTTGCCGGCTCTGGTTTGGCCTTCCTTGCCACTTGTCCCTCCGTGTTTTCAAAATAATTGCTGCTACGCTTCAACCACGACTCCATCGTTTGAGTTGTGATTGACAGGTGATGCCGGGTGGCATATGACAGGTTGGGTCGAACCATGCTGGAATGGGGGAGACTCTGGGTTTTTAGGATAATGAATTTGAATAGCCTACTGAATATAAAATTCATTTTATGAACTTATACTTATATTTTCCTGAAATATTTATTCAATAATTATTTTTAAAGGATTTTTGCATGGATGCTACTTTTTAAATATATGTAGGCCTATATTTTAAAATCTCCCGTACCCCCTGGAGTGCCTTCACGTACCCCCCGGGGTACGCGTACCCCCATTTGAGAACCACTGACATAGATGACTACATGCCGTTTCCTCTTAGTATATCAAAAAATCATAAAGAAAAAAAAAAAAAATGATCCAGTCAGGCCGAATAAAACAACAGAAGTTTCATCAATAGAGAATTATCATCATCTGTACTTTTCAAATATTCTCTTATGTACCCAGGCTTTAAACCTTTTATAGTGCTTACTCAGTATCATAGTCATGGAATCATAAAACATAGGAACAGGCTTTGTCCCTGTAGCCAGGGTTGTTCATCTTTCCTTAATTGCCAGCCTGTTTCAAGGGTTAAATTTCTTTATCTTAAGTACAACCGTCTTCCAGCCCAAACCTCTGGAACTTTTCCAAATCATTAACACCTCCCTCTTTCCCACAGGCTTACATGCTCGAAAAATTCTATAAGATTCGTCAGACATGATTTATCTTTCATAAATCCATGCTGACTGTCCAATGATTTCACCACTTTCCAAATGTCGTCAAGTCACATTTATTTATATAGCACATTTAAAAAACAACTCTCGTTGGCCAAAGTGCTTTAGATTTGATATAAGAATAGTATAAACAAACAAACTACATACATATATACATATAGCCCTCGCTCAGTGGACGTCAGGAAAGGCTTGGGAGTATAGATAAGTTTTTACTCTTGACTTAAAGGAGTGGATGGAGGGGGTAGTTCTGATGGGAAGGGGGATGCTGTTCCACAGTCTAGGAGCTGCAACCGTAAATGTGCTGCTATTCAACCTTTAATAACTGACTATAGCATTTTCCCCACTACCGATGTTAGACTAACTGGTCTATAATTCCCCCTTTTCTCTCTCCCTCCCTTTTTAAAAACGTGGGGTTACATTAGCCTCATGAACTACTCCAGAATCTAAAGAGTTTTGAAAATTTAATAATAATAATAATAATAAATTGAATTTATATAGCGCTTTTCCGGGACTCAAAGTCGCTTTACAAGGAAAGGCAAAAAACAAAAACAAAACAAAAAACAAAACAAAACAAACCAAAAAATGAGCAACAATTCAAGCACAGATGAAAGGGAGGGGGACGTGAGGCTAAGGATAGGCAGAGGTGAAGAGATGGGTCTTGATGCGGGACTGGAAGATGGTAAGGGACTCTGAATTGCGGATCAGTTGGGGGAAGGGAGTTCCAGAGCCTGGGAGCTGCCCTGGAGAAGGCTCTGTCCCCAAAACTGCAGAGGTTGGATTTGTGGATGGAGAGGAGACCGGCTGATGTGGATCTGAGGGACCGTGAGGGTTGGTAGGGGGAAAGGAGGTCAGTGAGATATGGGGGGGGCCAGATGGTGGAGGGCTTTGTAGGTGAGGACCAGGATTTTGTAGGTGATCCGGTGGGAGATGGGAAGCCAGTGAAGTTGTTTGAGGACTGGAGTGATGTGGTGCCAGGATTGGTGTGGGTGATGAGTCGGGCGGCTGCGTTCTGGACCAGTTGGAGTCGGTTGATGTAGCTGGAGCTGAAGCGAAGGAGAAGTGAGTTGCAGTAGTCCAGTCGGGAGGAGATGAAGGCATGGTTGAGTCTTTCAGCAGCGGGGGTGTGAGAGAGGGTCTGATTTTGGCGATGTTGCGGAGGTGAAAGAAGTAGGTTTTAATGACATGGCGGATGTGAGGCTCAAGGAGAGGGTGGAATCAAAGATCACGCCAAGGTTGCGGGCCTGGGGAGATGGGGAGACATGGGTGCCGTCGATGGTGAGAGTGGGATTATTGATTTTGCTGACTGTGGATTTGGAGCCTATGAGGAGGAATTCTGTTTTAAATCGCTGTTTATTTTTTTATTTAACCTTTATTAACCAGGAGACCTCATTAACCTCATTGAGATTAAAAATCTCTTTTACAAGAGAGTCCCTGGCCAAGACAGGCAGCAGCACAGTTCCACAGTTACAGACAATAATTTAAAAACAACAGAGAACATAGTTGAGTTGTTTAGTTGAGTTTGAGGAAGTTATGTTGCATCCAGGTTTTTATAGCTGACAAACAGGAGTTGATATGGGAGAGGGGAGGGGGGGTTGTGGGGGGATTTGGTGCTGAGGGTAGATCTGGGTGTCATCGGCGTAACAGTGGAAGTCCAGGTTGAAGAGGCGGAGTATCTGACCAAGGGGGAGGATGTAGATGATGAAGAGGAGGGGGGGCCGAGTACGGAGCCTTGGGGAACGCTTGAGTGACTGTGGCTGTAGCAGAGGTGTGGTTATGGAGAGAGATGAAGTGGGATCTGTTGGAAGGTAGGAAGGAGCCAGCTGTGTGCAGTACCTTCGATACCGAGGTCTTTGAGTCTGGTGAGCAGAATGTTATGGCACGGTATCGAAGGCTGCACTCAGGTCGAGGAGGTAGGATTGTTGAGGAACCGGTTGTCAGCAGAGGTGAGGAGGTCATTGAGGACTTTGAGGAGAGCGGTTTCTGTGCTGTGGAGGGGGCGAAAACCAGATTGAGGGGTTCGAATAGGTTATTGGCATGGAGATGGGATTGAAGTTGTGAGGTGACAATACACTCCAGGGTTTTAGAAAGAAAGGGGAGGTTTGAGATTGGGCGGTAATTGTTGAGAGAGGAGGGATCCAGACTAGGTTTCTTTAAAATTGGGGGGACAGCAGCAGTTTTGAAGGCGGAGGGGACAGTTCCTTGGACAGTGAGGAGTTGAAGAGGTTGTGAGGGTGGGCAGAGGACGGGGAGGCAGGTCTTCAGCAGGGGAGTGGTCAAGGGAGCAGGTAGTGGGTTTGGAAGAGCTGATGAGTTTGGATATTTCAGGAGGGTGACCGGGTCAACTGGGGAGAGGAGGCAGTGTGGAGGAGGGGTCGGGAGGTCAGTAGAGATGGGGAGAAGAGGGGCCCTTGGCAGGTGCTGGAGTAGATGCTGGGGGGTCAGATACAGGGGATAAAGATTGATAAATTATGTTAATTTTATCAGCGAAAAAGTGGAGAAATGAGTTGCAGAGATCCAGAGTAGAGGTAGGGAGAGTGTTGGTCTGAGGGCTTGAGGAGGTGCCCACTGTGGAGAAGAGGGTTCTGGGGTTTTGGCAGGGGTCGGTGAAGATGGTGGAGAGGTAGGCAAACTTGGCAGCAATGAGGGCGTCTTTGTAGGCAGTGAGGTGGAGTTTGTAGGCTTCATGGTGGACTGTGAGAGATGATTTCTTTGTGAGTCGTTCAAGTTGGCGGCCAGTCTGTTTCAACTTACGGAGTGCAGGTGTGTACCAGGGTGAAGAGGTGTTAAAAGTTACGGTTTTTGTTTTGAGGGGGGCCAGAGTGTTGAGGGAGGTAGATAAGGTGGAGTTGAGATGGTTTGTGAGATCATCAGGTGAGATGGGGGTTGAGTCCAGGGGGAGAGTGGTGGAGAGCAGGTCAGAGAGATGGTGGGGATCGAATGGATTTTAGATTACGGAAGGTGATTTCTCTGAGGAGGCGGGGGCAGGGGGTGGGAGAAGGGATGGTGAACCGTACGAGTTTATGATCAGAGAGGGGAAAGAGGCATGGATGGAGGTCGAGCACCGGTTGATTTGTGGAGCAGACCAGGTCGAGGATGTGTCCTTTATCATGGGTGGGGAAGGTGACATGTTGGGTGAGAGTGAAGTTGTCCAGTAAAATGGTGAATTCAGATGAGAGCTTGCAGGTGGGGGAGTCCATGTGGATATTTAAGTCACCGAGTAGCAGCAGACGTGGAGAGAGAGATGAGGCTAGTGTGAGGAGTTCAGTGAAATCGGAGAGGAAGGAGGGGTTTGGTTTAGGTGGCCGGTTAATGAGGATAACTGTCATGGAGGAAAGAGCTTTGAAAGCGAGGAATTCAAATGATGATACTGGGTGAGTTCTGTGATCCGGAAGTTCTGATTGAAAATAACGGCGAGGCCACCTCCACGGCGGGAGGGGCGGGGTTTGGAGATGTAGTTAAAACCAGGGGGGGATGCTTGGTTGAGGGAGAAGAAGTCATTGGGTTGTTGCCAGGTTTCAGTGAGCAGAAGGAAGTCCAGAGTGTTGTCAAGGATTAGTTCATGGAGGGCAGGGGCTTTATTGTTGAGCGATCGGGTGCTGAGGAGGGCAAAGTTGGCATGGTGAGAGGGTGGTGGGATGGGGGCAGGCTGGAGAGATCTGAGGTTGTCCCAGTTAACAGTGCGTGTGGTCAGTGGGGAGGGGGGGTGTTGCAGTTGAGGGGGGGCAGTGAGTGGATTTGCAAATGATTGGACAGTGGGTAGTTCAGTTTTGTTCAGAGGTGCGACAGAGCGTGCAGGTGACCAGATGGATGGAATGGATTGTCCGTGGTGGAAGTAAACAAACTTGCGGCGAGAGCCTCTGTGGATGTAACGGGGTCGACGTAGAAGTCCGAGCTGTTTGATGACTGGGCTGCAAGATGGGATGGAGTAGTTGAAGAGTTCAATCAGCTGCAAAGTTGAATATTTGAACATGATGCCGAGCGGAGGGACTGAGAGGTCCGTGATAGCGGTTAGCCGTGGGCTAGGTGCACAGAGGTGGATGACTGTTGTGAGTGCCAAATTATCCACGGCATGACAGGAGGAGATGAACATCCAGTCTTGGTCACGGCTCGCATCTGGTGGGGATTTCCTGTAAGAAGGACGGAGGCGATCAGGTTAGCCGCTGTAGCAGCTAGCATTAGCCGCCACTCGTTGGCTGAACGAGGGCAGCCAGCAAGCGGCTAACCGAAGAGGCAACAGTCCGGTCGAGGTGCCCGAGCGACTTCGGGAAGCAGCTGAGAGGCTGTCCAGCGGTGAAACCCACAGTGTTAGCCAGCCGACACCCAGAGGTTGACCCGGCCGGTGTTTGAGGGCAGCGGCAGCAGGTAACGATGGAATATCGTCGATGTTGGTGGTGTCAGCTGGTATGCACTTGGAGAGCATGTAGAGTTGATCCGGTAGGGATGGGATGAAGGAAAGAAACTTGCTTTCCTTCAAGGGTGCAGAGAACACAAACAAGAACACAAGAGGCAATAGCAGAAATTATCACTAATGCATCCACTATTTCTGGGGCTACTTCCTTAAGCCCTCTGGGATGCAGCCTGTCTGGTCCTGGGGATTTATTGGCCTTTAATCCATTCAATTTACCTAACACCACTTCCCGACTAACCTGGATTTCACTCAGTTCCTCCATCTCATTTGACCCCCGGTCCACTGCTATTTCCAGCAAATTATTTATGTCTTCCTTAGTGAAGACAGAACCAAAGCAGTTATTCAATTGGTCTGCCATGTCCTTGTTCCCCATGATCAATTCACCTGTTTCTGACTGCAAGGGACCCACATTTTTTTAACTAATCTTTTTCTCTTCACATATCTATAAAAGCTTTTGCAGTCAGTTTTTATGTTCACTGCCAGTTTTCTTTCATAATCTATTTTTCCTTTCCTAATTAAGCCCTTTGCTGGACTCTGAATTTCTCCCAGTTCTCTGGTAGGCTGATCACCGCCATCATTCTGTCCATCACCGCCCTGTGCCCATCAAACTACATCCTTCTGTGTCAGCTTGCGTAGCGGTTCACATAGGTCGCATAATCCGGAAGGAATTTGCTCAAGTAGTTAACAAACCCAATAAATCGCTGAACTCCTTGGACATCCGTTGGGTTAGGCATCTGTAGCTTCTACCTTCCCTGGACCTGGTTTCAGTCCTGCAGCAGAGACTCTATGTCCTATGAAAGTGACTTTGTTCACCTTCAGCTTTGCCTTCTCTATGTTCAGTTTCAGGTTTCTGTCACGACGTCTCTCCATCAGAGCTCTGACCTTCCTGTCATGGTCTCTTTCTGCTTCCTCTGCAGTTTTTTCCTTTCCCAAACATTAGGATGTCGTCAGCAACAGACCTCACGCCCTCCAACACTTCGTTCTGTCGTTGCTGGAACTCTTCATGGGCCGTGGACAGACCAAATGGCATGCGTCTCCAAATATATCTGCCATATGGTGTGTTAAATGTCGTAAGCGGAGAACTCTCATCATCCAGTTCCATATGCCAAAACCCTTTATTTTTTTTCTTCTTTTTGTTTTTGTTTTTTTGTTGTTGTTTTGTTTTGTTTATTTTATTAGAAGTTAATACAGTACAAAACAGTACAGTGGAACCTAATTTTAGGTGCCAACTATGTCATACCGTAATCCATTCCATGTACAACCTCTAGTTTTATGTTATGAGAAGGAAGTAAGCAAGACAAGAAAAAGAAAACAATAGAAAAGGGAAAAAGTGGAAAAATAGATGTTAGAGAGTAGAAAAACGTGAAGTGTGTATATATAAAAAAAAAAAAAAAAAAAAAGAAAAAGTGGAAAGTAGAAATAGAAGAGAAGGCCCCTTAAAAGAGAATTTTTCAAATCTGTATTCGGAGATGTAGATCTATCCACGTCATGAACTGAAATCAGCAATCCTTATGGTACCGCTGCATCACATGATTCCAAAAAGTCGATGAAAGGAGACCAACTCCTTAAGAATTGGTCATATTTATCTATTAGTCGGAGTCTCATTTCTTCAAGGCGTGCTATGTCCATCATATTCCTAATCCACATTTTAACAGTTGGTATGGTTGTATTTTTCCAAATTTAAGTATCAATTTCGTTCCAATTATTAACCCTAATAATAAAAAAAACATTTTGGTCTTTATTTAAATTGGTATCTTCTCCTATTATTCCAAATATAATCCATTCCATTTTGGTTCTATTCTTGACTTGAAGAGCTTTGTAAATATATCAAATATATCACTCCAAAATTTATTCAACTTTGTACATCCTACAAATGAATGTGTTATATTAGCGTTTTGAAACAAACATTTATCGCATCTGGGAGAGACGTTTGGATAAAATTATTCAACCTCGTTTTTGAATAATATAGTCTATGTAATAATTTGAATTGAATTAAATTATGTCTTGCATTAATAGAACAGTTATGTGTATTCATCAAATATTTTTCCCATCTATCCTTCGAGATCTTTATCATTAGCTCATGTTCCCAATTCTTCCTTAGTGCTTTCTGTTGAGGGTGATTCTCTATTTAATATATTCTTATAAAA